>NW_027070110.1:0-139219 GCF_002906115.3 Quercus suber
ATTCTGCACTTTACTATTGCTCCTTTACTTTTCTCACCAATAATATTGTCATAAATTAAAATTGCTTGAGTAAAACAATTTATTTTCACACTTTTTTAATTAAATGCTTTTCAAAATAGAGTTTCTTTTTCCTCCATTTTTCTAAGAAAAAACGTTATTTTAAAACAAAATCTTTCAAAAGAAGTCTTTCTTTTTAAAGTTTTCTTTTAAAAAAAACCTTTTTTTTCCCAAAAAAAATGTCTTTTTCTAAAAAAAAAAAGCTTTCAAAACATCATGTTTTCTCATTTTCTTGCAAAAATCCGAGAATATGGTGTCTAAAAAACTTGTTTTCAAAAAAATAATATTTTACCACGTTGGAAAATGATTTTAAAAAGCATGTTTGATTTTTCAAAATACGAAAAATTGTGTTAAAAAAAATGTTTTCAAAATTTTTTTACCACTTTGGAATTTATTTCATTTAAAAATAATAATTTAAAAAAAAAACCTTTTTGAACAAGTAAAGTCTTTTGAAACTTGTTTTTGCTTAAAAAATCATGGGGTTTTTCTTAAAGTCTAAAACTCTTTTTCTTTCAAAATAAAAACCCATGAAATTTTTTTAGAAATCTTTCTTCTCTTCAAATATTTTTCAAAATCATGGCACTTTTCAAAAACTTTCTAAAAAAAAAAAAAAAAATTTTGCCATTGTCACTTTGCTTGTTCAAAATGAACTTTTCTAAAAAAAAAAAAAAAATGTGTAGAAAAATGTTTTCTTAAAATTTCTCAATAAAATTCTACCTTTCAATAAAAAATGTGTCTTTTTCAATCTTCCTTTCAGAAATAATAATAAGAAAAAGTTAACGTTGTAAATTTTGTTCATACATTATAATTTCAAACTTTTCCTTAGAATAGTGTTGTTAAAGATTTATATCCATAGTTCATTTTCTTGAATCCTTGAACACCAATCAAACTTACATTGTCCCTCTCATTTCTTTAGCACTAATATATTTTACTTGTCTTTTTTTTTTTTTTGCATGATAATGAATGAGAATTGTCGATGACAAGGTGTTACTCTTCTAACTCCCTCTCTTTTTTGTGTTTTAGTTTGTTCACGAATATTTAACATTCATATGCTACCTACTTATTAAGTATTCTACTCACATGCTCTTGTAGATTATTTTTGTATGTTCTCCCACATGCTACATATGTACATACCTCACATGCTTTGTTTGTAAATATTCATTGGAGTAAATATTCACATGCTAGCTATATTGTAAAAAATTACTCACATACATATATATGTATATATTGTTTGCAAAAACTTTTTCAAAAATCAAAATGTCAAGTATTCTATTTTTTCACAAAAAGATAATGTAGGGATAAGGGCCCAAGATTATATATTGGGCCTTGGGCCTTGGCCGAGGACGTTGGTTGGTCCGAGGACGAGTAAACAGTAGTGAGGGTGTTAAGCTTAGAGTCCCATGAGTATGTTGCGAATGGAAAGGTTAGGAAGTTTGGTCCGAGGAGTAGTATCTTTTTGGATGAACGAGGCACAGATCAAATGTATATCCTGTTGTTCAAAGTGACCTTCGAGGAAGCTCTGCTGATAGGGATGTGCATTATGAACGTACTGAAACATTTATATGGAAAAGATCCCTGAACAGTGTTGTCTTGGCTACCCCAACTCATAGAGGGCCAATGGAACAAGCACTCAAGGAGTGGCTTGAATGGTCAACAAGTGGAGGGCTACGATCATTAAAAGGGAGATAGATAATGTAAAAAACCCTTGAGGAAAAGGGGATTGAGAAATCAAGAAAGAAATACTGTAGCAATCAAGAACCAAACTTGTAATCAAACTTAAGAGCAATATATAAGAACTAATCTCTTTAGACCTTGCCGAGAATGATTTTTTGTAGTTAAAACTTGTCCATCCTCTTTTTCTTATCATTCGAATCCACCTTATTTGTTGTCCAACTCATTCTAACCCAGTTTTTCCAACCCACTATCTATAAATTCATTGTTTTGGGCTTTTTGGGCCTAAGTCCATCCACCTTTTAGGCTAGGGACTCAAATCTGGTCCTTACAATTGACGCCGTCTGTGGGAATTACTAGTGTGATAATGAGTCTAATGTTCAAAGATGGTAGGTTCAAGTCCAAACTAGGCAGAATCTTTGGGGTCCCAATGTTAAGATCACTTCTGCGATGTTGAACAGAGAAAGGACCGAGAGGAAAGTGTGCATACTACCCATACTAGTAAGAGCCATTATCGGGGTGATAGCCATCTCTCTCATGACAAAAATACCAGAGCCATGCAGTTGGAAATTGATCACTTGAAGAGCAACTTATGCCACAAATGACGAAAGCGAGCTCCTTCCAATTCCGATTTCTCTTCTGACGATGAAAAGGATGGTAGCTATTGGCGCATATCAAGGACTCCTCCTAGTGAGTCTTTCTCATATGATGAGGACTACCACCATAAACGCAGAAATAGAAATTCGTCTTTGAGAGGCCTGGGAAATGATGCTATGAGTAAAGCACTCAACTAAATTTTTAGATCACCTTTCATGTGCAGGATTGAGGGAGGGAGACTTCCTCGGTGGTTCACTCAGCCCACGTTAACTATGTACAATGGTCGAATAAACCCTGTGGAACACGTTAACCACTTCAATCAAAGAATAGTTGTACACTCCAAGAACTAGGCCTTGATGTGCAAGGTGTTCCCATCCAGTTTAGAACTTATGGTGATAAGGTGGTTTAATGGTCTGGGTGCAGGCTCCATTAATTCCTTTAAGGAATTCACCCAAGCGTTTAGATTCCTTATTGTCTCTGTCCATGAGAGAAGGAGAAACCCTGCAAACATATTCGGACAGATACTGGGAGATGTTCAATGAGATAGATGTTGACTTTGACGATGTAGCCATCAGCACTTTCAAGGTCGGCCAACCTGCCGAGTATGGTTTAAGGAAGTCTTTGACTAGGAAACCTGTTACCAATGTACGCCAGCTCATGGATCGGATTGATAAGTACAAAAGGGTTAAGGAAGACTAACAGTAAGACAAGGAAAATGGTAAGGTTATCCCTCAGGAGATGAGGGATTTCAGGTCGGACCGCTATAACAATAACAGACTCTAGAGGGATTTTGCTGGGCAGTTTGGGCCTACATCTCCTCAAGTGGTAAACACTGTGTTCCGAGAACCGGTGCATTAAGTTTTGGAGAAGATCAAGAACGAGTCATACTTCAAATGGCCAAACAAGATGAGTAGAGACCCCTTGAAGCACAATTAGAGCCTTCATTACCAATACCACCAAGAGCGGGGCACACTACTAAGGACTGCAGAACTCTATGGAACCATCTGGAGCAACTAGTTAGGAAAGGAAGGTTACAGTAGTTTTTGTATTAGCCCAACGGGCAAGGATATTAAGCGAGGTCAGGGGCTTAAAGAAGTGCTTCTTCAAGGCCCACGTTGGGTACAATCAATGTCATCTTCGCAGCACTAGGGAGGACTGGTTCTCATCCTTCCAGGGTGATGTTTATAGCTCAGTTGCCAACCGAGGACTCTAATTCTCAGCTGAAGAGGGCTAAGGTGGAGATTCAACCGACGTTGAGTTTTTCGAATGAAGACAAGATTAGAACCATCCAGCCACATGATGATGTTTTGGTGGTAACCCTCAGAATAGAAGGATATGATGTGAAAAGGGTAATGGTAAACCAGGGCAATGGTGCAGAGATTATGTACCCTAACTTGTACAAATGGCTGAACTTAAAGCCTGAGGATCTAACAGCCTATGATTCACCTTTAGTAAGTTTTGATGGGAAAGTGGTCATCCCAAAGGGCCAGATTAGGTTGCCCGTGCAGGCAGGCTCAGAGGTAGTTGAAGTGGACTTTATCATAGTAGACGCTTACTCTCCCTACACAGCCATTGTGGCCAGACCCTAGCTTCATGCCCTAGGGGTTATTTCTTCAACTCTGCATCAAAAAGTAAAGTATCCGTCAGGGGACCGGATTGAGGAGCAGGTAAGGAGTCAGTCCATGGCTAGGTAGTGCCTCGTGTCTGCAATTCTGCATTAGCCTACAACTGAGTCCTCAGCCTCTACTGAGGGGGGTTTATAGCAGTCAAAGTCTTCGGTGTTACCTATAGATGGGCCAACTGAGGATGCGAAATGTGAGGAGTTAGAGAAAATTGCTGTGATTGATGATCAAGAGAAGTTCTTTCAAGCTGGGGCTCAATTACCACTTCAGGAGAAGGAAAAGCTGGTAGAGTTTCTTAAGAGGAACGTTGATGTGTTCGCTTGGAATGCCTACGAAGCTCCAGGGGTGGATTCGAGATTCATCTGCCATCATTTGAACATCAATCTATCTGTCATCCCTAGAAAGCAACCACTTCGGCACTCATCTAAGGATCATTCTAACATTGTCAAAGACGAGGTGATGAAGCTTAAACAGGCTGAGACTATTAAAAAGTGTTTTATCCTGAATGGTTGGCCAATACTGTGGTTGTGAAGAAGAAGAATGAGAAGTGGTGAGTATGTGTGGATTTCACATATTTAAACAAAGTTTGCCCAAAGGATCCTTTCCCTATGCTTTGGATTGATCAGCTAGTAGACGCAATTGTAAGCCATCCTCGATGAGCTTTTTGGAAGCCTTTCAAGGATACCGTCAAATACCTTTAGCCTTGGATGATCAAGAGAGGACGGCTTTTGTCACTCCTATTGAGAATTACCATTACAAGGTGATGCCCATTGGTTTAAAGAATGCAGGGGCCACCTACCAGAGAATGATGACCAGGAAGTTTGAGCCACAGTTAGGGAAAAACATTAAGGTCTGTATAGATGACATGGTGGTCAAGAGCAAGTTGGAATCTGAGCACGTTAATGACCTCGAGAATATCTTTGAGATTTTAAGGAGACACAAGCTGCGACTTAATGTTTCCAAGTGTTTTTTTGGTGTCAAATCAGGAAAGTTCTTGGATTACATGGTCACACACCGCGGAATTGAAGTCAACCCTGACCAAATTAAGGCCATTAACAATCTGCAACCACCTCAGAATCCCAAAGAGATCCAGAAGCTAACAGGGATGACTGCTGCTCTAAATTGATTCATCTTTCAGTCAGCAGACAAGTGTAGGCCTTTCTTTTAGTTGTTGAATAAATGTAAGGGATTTAAATGGACTGAGGAGTGTGTCCTAGCTTTCCAGTAATTGAAAGAGTATTTTTCTCGGCCACCCATTATGTCCAGGCCCAAAATGGATAAAGTTTTGTTTGCCTACATTGCAGTGGCCTCCCATGTGGTGAGCTTGGTGTTGATATGGGTTGATAGTGGTGTGCAAAGGCCAGTTTATTATGTGAGTAAGTCATTATATAACGTTGAGGTCTGTTACCTACCACTGGAGAAGGTCATTCTAGCAGTGGTGCAAGCTACACGTAAGCTTCCCTACTATTTTCAGTCACACACAGTTGTTGTCTTAACCTAGCTCTCGCTCAGATCTCTACTTCGGAGCGCTAACTACACAAGGAGAGTTGCAAAGTGGGGTACGATCCTTGGGGCTTTTGATATCAAATACATGCCTCGCACCTTTATCAAATATCAGGTCCTTGCCAACCTGGTGGCTGAGGTTACTGAAACCCCACTAGAAGAGAAAGTAGAGGAGCAAAACATGAATGAAAAATCTGTTGATGCAATCTACCTACAAGGACCTTTGTCCTAGAAGGTCTATGTTGATGGTGCAGCGAATCATAGAGGATCTGGAGTGGGGTTAGTTTTGGTATCTTCGAAGAGAATTACAATTGAGAAATCCTTGAGATTAGGCTTTTTGACCACAAACAATGAAGCTGAGTATGAAGCTCTGCTCGTAGAGATGATCATGGTTCAAAAAATGGGTGGAAAAGCAGTGGAAGTATTCTCTAATTTAAGGCTGGTCGTGGGCTAAGTTCAAGGGGAGTTAGAAGCCAAAGATCTCAGAATGCAAGAATATTTGAATCAGGTTAGACATTTACAGTCTAGATTTGAGTCTTTTCATTTGTCATAAATCCCTAGAAGTAGAAATACACATGCAGACTTTCTTGCCATGCTAGCAACCTCCTCAGCACAAAGTTTATCTCGGGTGATCCTTGTGGAGGACTTGTGTAAACCCACTGAGTTGGAGAGGATTGTAGTTTGTGTTTATCAAATAAGGGTGGGGTCTAGTTGGATGGATTATATTGTCCTATTCCTTAAGAAAGATATCTTGGCTAAGAGTAAGTCCGAAGTCGACAAGGTATGGAGGAAAGCTCCTCGGTTTTGGTTGTCTGAGGACTAAAAATTGTATAAGAGATCCTTTTCTGGCCCATATCTGCTATGCATACACCCTAAAGTATTTGAGCTACTCCTAGAAGAATTACACGAAGAGATTTATGGGAGCCACACGAGGGGTAGATCCTTGTCTCACAGGGGCCCCACACAAGGTTATTGGCAGCTAAATATGCAGAAGGGAGCACAAGAATGTGTGAAGAAGTGTGAATAATGCCAAAAATTTGCACCAAACATTCATCAACCCAGAGGAGTCCTCAATCTACTGTCCAGCCCTTGGCCTTTTGCTTAATAGGGATTAGACATTGTAGGTCCCTTCCTTAAAGTAGTAGGGAATAAAAGATATTTGTTGGTCGGCACGGATTACTTCACCAAGTGGGTTGAAACTGAACCATTGGCGAATATCAGGGATGTGGATGCCAAAAAATTTGTTTGGAAGAATATTGTCACTCGATTTGGAATCCTTCATACCTTTATCTCAGATAACAGATTGCAATTTGATAGTAAGGCCTTCAGGAGGTATTGCTACGACTTGGGCATAGCAAATAGATATTCCACCTCGGCATATCTATAGGGGAATGGACAGGTTGAAGCTGTCAACAAAGTCATAGTGGGAGGGCTTAGAAAAAGGCTGGACAATGTAAAGGGAAAATGGGTAGAAGAACTGCCACACGTTCTTTGGACGTACCGAACTACGCCCCGTAGATCCATTGGGAAGACGCCATTTTCAATGACTTATAGGGCCGGGGCAGTTATTCCTCTAGAAACTAGATTCCCTACGTTGAAAACAAGTTCCTTCACTCCGAGCAGCAATGATGGGCTACTGGAGAAAAGTTTAGACTTAATTAAAGAATGAAGAGAAAATGCTATGGTCCAATTGGTCTATTACCAACATAAGCTCAAGCAAGGGTATGATGCCAGCATGAAACTGAGACCACTGGCACCTAGTGACTTGGTGCTAAGAAAGGTTTTAGGTATTGCAAAGAACCCAGCCTGGGAAAAATTAGGGCCCAACTAGGAAGGACCATATCGTATCACATCAATGGTAGTAATAGGTGCATATTATCTTGAAGATCTAGAGGAAAAGGCTGTACCACGTCTGTTAAGGACATATTTTGTGTAGTTGGCTAATCCTTTAACAAAACGCACTTTACTTGTATTTGGGTAGATCTAGGATGTGTTTAATACTTCAAGAAACCTTGTTTCAAGTTCAAGTGTTAAAGTCATGCAAGTCTGTTGAAGAATCAAGTGAGAAAGTACTGAATTTTAAAGCTTGATAGCTTCTCGACACCTCCTCGACACCTGGCTATCTATCGAGCTCTTCAGCTGATTCTTATCGCAATCTCGATAGCTTCTCGATAGCTGGTCGATCGATCGAGAAAGCTTCTGTCCCCTCGACACCTTCTCGACACCTTCTCGATAGCTGTATCTGTTGAGATTCATTAAACCTCGAGACCTGCTCGACACCTCCTCGATAGCTGCTATCTGTCGAGGTTACGGGAATTCAGATTTCTGTTTTTGGGCTAGGCTTATGTATTTGAGTAGGGTTTCTTTTCTCACAACCCTAGATCTATATAAGGCTTGTTTTAGAGGCTGTCACATAAGAGAATATAAGGAGAACATATGCAAAAGGTGACCGATACCTTATTCTCTCTGAAAGAAGCTACTGCGTCTTTTACGCCTTAGGGTTTTGTAACCAAGTGCTTCTTGATCTTCATTGTTGATGAAGTGAAGAACTTTGCAGCCAGAATTCTTCTTCCTCAAGTTGGTGAGTGAGTCACGTACTGGGATTCGTGCAAAAGATTTAGTCACGTATTGGGATCCGTGCAACATCAAAGGGTGGCATTCATATATTGAAGAGTTCAGAGAGTCTGAAGCGGTAGAAGGTTTTTGTTGTGAGTTCATCTACAGGAATTGTAGAGTCTAGGGACAAAGGTTTTGTACTAGATCTGAAACTTCTCTTTACTATAGTGGATTGCTTTTCGGGAAGGTTTCACCCCAGGTTTTTTACTGTGAAACTGGTTGGTTTCATTGGTTTTTCTGGGTCATCATATCTTGTCTTCTTTAATTTTTCCGCTGCATGATTTTGACATGATATTGATGCTTGTTTGTTTTAACAAGTTTTATTCATAATAAATCTAATTAACAACTTGGGTTTAAAACTTGTTAATTCTATCAACTGGGGTCTAAATTTCTCAACAACATCCCTAGAATGTAAATAACCTGAGAATGTATTATTATTAATGAAAGGTTTCTTCACCCTATTTGGATTTGTTGTATTGTGTGTTATGCATTCTACTATCTATCAAAGTATCAAACAGAATCTTGGTCATATTTGGATCCTTGGACCACATTCCTTGGGAAAATTGATATCTTTAATCATTGTTCTAAGTATTAAACAGAACCTTAGATATGCCTGGCTCCTCGGATCACATGCTTTAGGTAAATTAATACTTCCTGACATCTATCTAAATATCAAACAGAACTTTGGTCATGCTTAGCTCCCTGGACCACATACCTTGGAAAAATTGATATCTTCTAATCATTGTTCTAAGTATTAAACAGAACCTTACTTATGCCTGGCTCCTTGGACCACATGCTTTGGGTAAATTAACACTCATTGAAATCTATCTAAGTATCAAATAGAATATTGGTTATGCCTGACTCCCTGGACCACATACCTTGAAAAAATTGATATATTTCAATCATTGTTCTAAGTATTAAATAGAATCTTAGTTATGCCTGCTACTCAGACCATATACTTTGGGTAAATTAATGTTTCCTGACATCTATCTAAGTATCAAAGAGAACATTAGTCATGTCTGGCTCCTCAGACCACATACCTTGGGAAAATTGATATCTTCTAATCATTATTCTAAGTATTAAACAGAATCTTAGTTATGTCTGGTTTCTCAGACCACATGCTTTGGATAAATTAATACTCCCTGAAATCTAAGTATCAAACAAAATCTTGGTCATGCCTGTCTCCCTGGACTACATACCTTAGAAAAATTGATATCTTTCAATCATTGTTCTAAGTATTAAACAGAATCTCAATCATGCCTGGTCTCTTGGACCACATACTTTGGGTAAATTAATATTGCAGGTTCATTTTACCAAGTTTTAAGCAGAACCTCATTCATACCTGGTCTTTCGGATTACATGCTTTGAGTAAATTAGCACTTTCTATTTATTTTTCTAAATGTCAAAATAGATCCCAGGCTATACCCAACCTCTCGGATCAGGGGCTTTAAGTAAGTTAATGTTCTTAGATATTTATATAAGTGTTTAGCAGAATAAGGGTTGTCTGCCCTGTTTATTTTTTACAAGATATAATATTCATCTCCATAAGATTCAGCTTTCCTTGCAGAAAGCCCAACTCTCAGTACAAGCAGGTGATAACTCTCTTTATTGCTGGCACTTGTTCAATTTATTTGAATTAGCAGTAATGCAATATTTTTAGCTTTTGTTAAAGTATGAGTAATAACAATCCACTATTGTTAGCAACCTTGGTTAATACTGATAAGAGAGTAAAGGTTACAAGGAAAAAGAAGGATTCATGAAACAAAAGGTAAAGTCTTTTCATTGATAAAAAGGAGAGCCTATTACAAATAGTGGTAAAATACCACCCAAAAAAAAAAAAAAATACATGCAGAAAGATTAAAAAGAAATCCCTATAGCTAGGCCTTTGTTGGGAGAGGGTCTTTCTTGGGATCAACTGCCTTGGATTGGGAATCCCCAGCCTTGGACTTAGACTTTGCATCCTTAGCCTTGGAGACCACATCCTTGATCGTAAGAGCATCCTCGGAGTGTTTAGCCTTCATCGATGGCTGAACCTCCTTACCCTTTCTAGCCCCTATTGAGACTTCAGCATCACGAGGAAGGGCTTGGGTGGTGGGGAGCTACATAGGAAGAGGGAGAGGGCCAGCAACATGAGGAGGAAGCGTCGTTGGGACTTCTTGGATGTCCTCTGGGAAGAAGATATTCTTAACCCTCCTTAGCTCGGAGTTAGCAGGGACTCCTGCTCGGTCAAACGCTTTTGCCTATGTCTCGGCACAGTAGTTCCTGCATACTCTTGCCACCTCTTCTGCCAACTGGATCTCCATTTCCTGCACCCCACTTTCATAGAATGCCGTCTCCATGGCCTCAGAAGCTTCCCTGGCCACCCGAGCTGCATCTTTAGCTTTCTGCAGCTCAGCCTTAAGATCCAAGACCAGCTGTTTCTAGGTGGCCAACTCTATCTCGGTCATGTGGAGCTATTTACATTGGTCCTCAACCTGGGTCTCCATGCTTTTCAAACCAATTTCGGCACTTAGACGTGCCCTCTCTGCAGCAGTTAGCTTCTTGGCCAACTCAGTTTTTTCTTGCTTGAGGGCTCCTAGGGATTTCTTAGTCTCAGTGCAGGAGTGGGCCTCAACCCTAGCCTCGTTATGAGCGTCCTGGACCCTCTCCTCAACCACAAAAACTTACTGGGTAACCTATATAAAAATAACGAAGGAATCCCATATGTATAAAAGAAGAAGAAGAAGACGAGGAGAAAGGATGAAAGCGTAGCTAAGCATTTGATTCAAAGATGTGTTAATTTACTTACCATGGCAAGGTCCTTCTTCAGGGACAGGAAGAGGTCAGGCTGCCTCATGCGCCTGAGAGCCTCCATGTCTCTAGGGAGGAGAAGAGGCTGCTCTAGGGTTTCAGCAATGTAGCCTAAATGCCTTTTCTAGAACTCCCGAACTAAAGCATCTCAGGAGATGGCAGCACCGTCCAGCTCCAGCTGGGGAGCCTAAGTGCTCTGCGGTCAGCGCACCTCGGCCCCAAAGGAATCCTCCTTGCCTTAAACAGAGGAGGCCCGTCTATTTTTAGCAATTTTTCTACTGCTTCAGGTCCTTTAGAGGGACAATCTCCCCCTCCTCAATGTCCTTCCCCTTCTTCTTCCTCTTTTGCAAGTTAGGATCAGGGAGCAAGCCGAGAGGAAAGGGAAGAGGGATAGGGAGGATTAAGAGGAAGTTGAGTCTGTGGGGCATCCTTGGATGATGACCCCTTATTTCTCCTAGCTACTAGATATTTAAGGCCTCTCCTCAGGTTTAAGGCCATTTCCTCCTCTTCCTCGGAACTGGTGTCAACCCGGGTGACTACAAGTCTGGGAGAGTAGGCCGCAGAAGATCTATCAAATTCAATTTCAGAATTTGAGAGCTCCACAAGCCATTCTGGTGCCTTTTCTTCTTCTTCGAAGTGAAATTGGTCAATCTCGGCCTCAAAGGAGAGACATGAGGATGTTTCTTCACTCGAAGCAACTACTTATCAAGGAAAGCATTGAAGAGGAAGCTCGACTGGAGGGAGGTCTTCCGAGCCAAGAAACCAGGCCATGAGACATCTATCTGGTGGATTCTAGGGTCGCCTGCTCTTATTGCTTGGCCCACGTCTTGCAATGCGTCTGACAAGGGCTCGAAGTCCAATATTAAGTGAACAACTCGCAGTTGCTCGTCTTCACTCACAAAAATCTTAGACTGTAGCACCTTATTAAAACCTATGACGTTGACAAAACTGAGTCTAGGAGTAACATGCCCTTTATTTGCAAAAACATCCGAGGAGAAAACCATGGTCAAATCAACGAAACCCATCATCAAAGGAAAATAAAGTGTTAAAAGTAAAAGGTGGTAAAGCTAAAGGAGCTAAATCCCATGTTGAGGGACCTAAACCTAGGGTACCCCACCTGGCTCTCCCTCTCGAGTTGGGCAGTGAAGACCATCGTGCCATTCCCCAGAGGCAATTAGGTAAACATCCTTCATGCCTTTGTTGCACTTAGGAAGACATGATATCAATCTAACAATGGTGGACCGAGACTTGTGGTAATATCCCGTGTCAGCAAGCTTGTGACACTCATACATATGAACGACATCATGCCACGTGAGTCTCAGGCCTATCTGTTTGTTGAGAGTGTCTACGCTACCCAAGACCTTAAATAGGTTGGGGGCGCATTGATGGGGAGTTAACCTATGGTTGATCAAATAGTCTCAGGTCACCCTACCCTTGGGAAGTGTCATTCCTCCTTCTATGAAAGCAATCATAGGAATGACAACCTCCCCTTCCTCCTATCTGTGACTATTCAGTCTGGAGCACAGTACCGCAGGGCTACTCCCTGCAGAATAGGGTACTTAGCCCTAAAGCCCTCCATACCAGCCAGAGAATTTATGAGGTGATTGAACCTACCTATCTAGGCGAGCTAAAGGAATGCAAAAGAAATTTTTCAAAGAAATAAAACAAAGAATAAAAGGCTGAGGAGATTGGCCGAGGAGAAAAAAGCTCAAAGATGTAGAAACTTACGAGAATAAGCACGTGTATTAACCCTTTGACCTTTAGAAGATTCAAAGATTTTTAGGAAAAGGACTTAGGAAATTTGGGAACTTAGAAAGCTTTGAGGGTTTGTGCGTTTGGGATCTCTGGAGAGCTTGAAGACTTATGAAATGAGGAACAATGGTTTCCTCGGGTACCTTATATAAGAGGTGAAATTGAGTGGGAGTTATCCCCCTCAAAATTCAAGGAGAAATGTCAATCATAGGATTTGTGTCTCACTATTGGATATGGGGAACAAAGCGCCGCCTAGAGTAATTAATGACGCATTGCAGGCTCCAAAGCGTCAATAACAGTTATAGGGTGCGCAAAACGGTACTCCCACATGTGTAAACCAAAGAAATGAATGGTCTTAACTCTTGAAAAATCAAAACCCCCACTTTTTCTCCTCGGATAGAAGGGAAAAACCGGAGTTTTGAGGGGCTATTGTAGGGATAAGGGCCCAAGATTATATATTAGGCCTTGGGCCTTGGCCAAGGACGAGTGAACAGTAGTGAGAGTGTTAAGCTTAGAGTCCCATGAGTATGTTGTGAATGGAGTGGTTAGGAAGTTTGGTCAGAGGAGTAGTATCTCCTCAGATGAACGAGACACAAATCAAATGTATATCCTGTCGTTCAAAGTGACATTCTAGGAAGCTTCGCTGATAAGGACGTGCATTATGAATGTACTAGAAGGATGGGAGCTAGGAAATATCTAAGGAAAAGTTGCTATCACTGCATTGAATGCTCTGTAGCTAACTTTCTAGCCGCATTTATGTGGAGAAGACCCTTGAACAGTGCTGCCTTGGCTACCCTAACTCACAGAGGGACAGAGGGAGTGTCCGATGGGACAAGCACTCAAGGAGTGGCCTGGATGGTCAACAAATGGAGGGCTACGATCATTGAAATGGAGATATATAATGTAAGAAACCTATAAGGAAAAGGGGATCGAGAAATCAAGAAAGAAATACTGTAGCAATCAAGAACCAAACTTGTAATCAAACTTAAGAGCAACACATAAGAACTAGTCTCCTCGGACCTTGCTGAGGATGATTTTCTGTAGTTAAAACTTGTCCATCCTCTTGTTCTTGTCATTCGAATCTACCTTATTTGTTGTCCAACTCATTCTAGCCCAGTTTTTCCAACCCACTCTCTACAAATTCATTATTTTGGGTTTTTTGGACCTAAGTCCATCCACCTTTTGGGCTAGGAACTCAAATTTGGTCCTTACAAATAACGTTTGAAATAAATTAAAATGAGATACTATCTTTAGATAGACGTTATAGGGTGCCTAACACTTTCTTCACACATAACTAAACTTCTGAGTCAAAGATCTTTGGTTAGATACTTTTTAGTTTGCCTTAATTAATGAACCCTTAAATTTTGGTTTAGTTAATTAAGAAACCTAAAATGAATTAGACCCCTAGGTGACCAATCACACCTAACACAAAACCAATGGTTGGTGGCAAATCCTAAAATAAAAATAAGAAAAAGGGACTCACATACACACACACACACACCCCACCTTAGAATCACAAACACACAAGAGTTATGTCACCAATGACCCAATGTGCGACCAAGCTAAAAATGAAATTCTCCACCCCTCTAACTCCTGGGGAATTTTTAGGCATCCACACACACACCCACACACGTATATATAACAAAAATGTTTTTTTTTTAAAACCTAAGTCACACCTCATCCTAACCTAATTGATAAAATCACAAAAGAGACTAAATAATAAAGTGTGAGAAGGATAAAGAAGTTCATGCTATTAGTGATGAATTTGAGTTTGGTAATACCAATGAAAATGAAGTGAATGAACCTTTAAATACAACATTAAGAGATTTTGATGATTATCCAACGGATGATGTGACCATATGGGGAAAAAGTTTTTAAAAAAAAAATCCTAAGTCACGCCTCATCCTAACCTAATTGATAAAATCACAGAAGATGGAAGAGACTAAAGAGTATAGTGTGAGAAGGATAAAGAAGTTTATTCTATTAGTGATGAATTTGAGTTTGGTAATACCAATGAAAATGAAGTGAATGAACCTTTAAATACAACATTAAGAGATTTTGATGATTATCCAATGGGTAATGTGACCATATGGATATGGCTTCTAACATTGATGATAAATTTTGTGTGTGTGTGTGTCAGGGGCAACGGCACGTTAAGGCCAGGGTGGTCACAGGACCACCTTGACCTAAAAAAATGTATATATAATAATTTAAAATTTTATATTTGTCTACCATTCAAAAAAAAAAATTGTGAACACCCTCAGTTTTTTATGCCAATAAAATTAAACTTTGCTTCATAATTTGTTCTACTTAACAATATTTTGGGGCTTTCAAGCAAAAATAAAAAGCCCAAAAAAAATTTGAACTAAAATCTGGAAAAAAAAAAATATAACATAGCAAGCCCAAATGCCCAATAGACCCTAGGGGAAAAAGCCCAACTGCCCAAGATCAATCCTCACTCACTACTTAGACAGATTTTTAAATCAACAAAAATAATAATAATAAAATTTTTATAAACTAAATACCCAAAACGCAATATGCCGATTGATCAAATTTTAAAGCAAAATTGAGATCCTAACCTAAAGGGAGAAGGAACCTCATCCTCAGCGCCTCCACCTCAGACTTAACAACAGCAATAGAGCAACTCAGCGACAGCAAGACCCTGCCCCTGGTCCTAGAGCACATCGACGATGGCGAGATCGGATCGGAGATAAGAGATTGCCTTGGCTTCGAGTCCTCGACGTGCTGCCATGGCGCTGCCCCTTAAGGTATTTCAGTTCTCTCTCTTTTTCTCTATCTCATGATTCTCATCTCTGCTGTGCTCTGAGAGTGAGAGCGGAGCTCTCTCTTTGTTTCTCTTTGAACTGAAAATTTGACTAAATGAGATTCTCTTTGTGACTTTGTCTTTGGTCCTTTGGAATTGAATAGCTTTTACCTAATATCTAATTGCCTTTATTTGACATTTTGACTTTATTGGTTTGTGAGTTTGTTGTTTTGTGTATTGTGAATGTTTTATATTTCTTTAATGTCTTATGTAATGCTGATTGGCTCTTGCCTGTTGAGTGGGGGGTGGATGGGGGCCATAGGGCCGTGGGGTACTGGGATTGGATATTTGGATTGGGGAAGTGGACAGGTAGAGGCAGTAAAAGCATTAAAAGTAACTGAACAAGACATTATAAAAGACAAACAAATTAAATTATGTTAGGCAATGGGTTGAGCGGGTTGGATAATGCACAGTGGGGTGTGTGCTAGACTGCTAATAGTCAATAAAGAAAAATAATGAAACAACTAAACAAAAATAATTAATAATTTTATTTATATTTCAAATGAACTTATAGTTTATTATTTATTCTTTTGCTAGAATTATGGACAAATATTGTTGGATATTTTTATATAAATATATATATATATATATTATTTATTTTAATACTCATTTATGTGTATCAATTATCCCTTAATGTCAAATACGTTGATTACTAAATTTTGAAATTCAAATATAATTCAAAATTTGAATAGCTTTTGTCAATGGTTTTAATCAGGAAATTTATGAACAATAACGTGATATTAATACCATAATTGCCATCATATTTGGCTATTACAAATATACACTTTCCATTCTAAACATTTTGTATTCAAACGTTCTTATTTAAATATGACATAATAGCGTCATATATGGAAGAATTTCAGCACTTAAATGTACAGTTATTGCTGAATTATTTTATGTTACCATATGTACACAAATATTTACTATTTGGTTTAATAAACAGTGGTCAAACCATAAGCAATTTTTTGTAACATATATTCAGAAAGAAAACTTTTGAAAAAGTATTGTAATAATAGGCCATTAAATGCTTGGCATTATGACCCTCTCTTTTCTTGTTCAGCAACGTAATCTACGGGGCATTAATTTCAAAGATTATGATCTTTTTTTTTCTCAACGTACAAAAGCTTTTGTTGACTGGTTTATATAATATATATATATATATATATATAAAGGAAGCTATTGATTATATATATAAGCTATTGATTACATATATATATATATATATATATTAATTTCAATAACTTTATGACTATTTAATTAATATCAAACATTTTATTTTTTAGCTAAGGACAAGCGACGTGTCTGGTTCTATATATGTGGAAAGAAATAAAAGATTTGGACACACATTTTTATTTTTGAATTGGAAAGCTGTAGACTTTTCAAAAAGCAATTTTTTATTGTCCTAAATACATACCATCTATTGCTTCTTACTACTCACAAAAATATTCTACTTTTTACTAAATTTTCTGGGAAAAAGAAAGTACTATAGAGAGCTTATATTCTACGAGTAGTGTAGGCTCGCAAGGATAATCAGCAAAAGGTGGCTAGGCTATTGTATCCTGGGGGCAACATGTAGAAACTATTTGTCTAACTACATCGGATATATCGTAGACGGCACAATTTCTCTCAAGACAGTGACTTGGTCTATGCCTCATCTCTGCCACCTCTTTTAGCAAAATCAAATTGTGTAATTTCCAAGAAAAATTCAGGTATTATCTCTCCTTTATTTCCAACAAATATTTGATAAGAAAACCACATACTCAAGATTCATCTCCTGTGCAAAATTCATTTCCTGTGAAAGATTCATCTTCATCTTCTAAGCAAATTTGTGTTGACTTTAACTTAGAAAATCTCTGTTCAGATCCTGGGTTACTATAAAAGATATCATCTTATCATCCTAATAATCATGATAAAATAAGAAGATTTTATTTACAAAAAGGCCCTTGTCAACTTGTTCTCCATGAATACCCTCTAACAGATTTTTCTGGAAAGCCCTGTCAATTTAGATCCGATTGATATGTAAATAGAAACTGTTAGGAATATAGTAAAGACAAGGATGCAGTATTTTGTTTATATTGCTACCTATTTGGGCAAGATGTTGGTAAGCAAGAAGGAAGAGAGATTTTTGTAACGAAGGGATTCAAACTTTGGAATAAAAAAAGAGAAGTTACCATCCCATGTTGGAGGAGTTAATAGTGCTCATAACCAAGCTGTCAAGAAGAGTGAAGATCTAATAAAGGAAAATCAACACATTTAAAGTGTTTTGGTTAAGCAATCAAATTAAGATAAAATTGAATATCTGGTTCAATTAAATGCAATAGCTGATTGCATGAGATTCCTTTTATGCTAGGGGTTAGCTATTCGTAGTCACAATGAATCTCAAGGTTCAAGTGATAAAAGAAATTTCGTTGAGCTTCTACAATTTTTAGCGAATTACAATGAATCTATCAATGAAGTGTTGCAAAAAGCCCAAAAAAATTGCAAGCTTACCCACCATGAAATTCAAAAAGACATTATGAATGCAGTTGTATGTGAAACATCCAAGGACATCATCAAGGATCTTGATAATGGGTTCTTTTCAATATTAGTTGATGAGTCACATGATATCTCAATGAAAGAGCAAATGGCTCTCTTTCTTCATTATGTGAACAAAAAAAGAATTATTATAGAGCAGTTCCTTGGTATTGTACATGTAGCAAGTACCACCGCTTTGTCACTCAAATATGCTGTTGAATGTTTACTTTGTGAACATAATTTGAGTTTATCGAAACTATGTGGGCAAGATTATGACGGGGCTAATAATATGCAAGGTAAAATCAATGGTCTCAAAATTTTAATTTTGAATGAGAATAGGTTAGCATTTTATGTCCAATGTTTTGCTAATCAACTTCAATTGACTCTTATTGCCATTGTTAAAAATCACATTAACATTGCTGAATTTTTTTATGTGGTTAGTAATTTAGTAATTGTTGTTGGAAGCTCTTATAAGAGATGAGATGCTCTTCGAGTTGCACAATTTGCCAAAATTAAAGAAGAATTAGAGAATAGTGTAAGTAGAAGTGGGCAAGGTTAGAATCGAGAGATAGATCTTAAACATCCTAGTGATATACATTGGGGATCATATTATAGGACTATTTTCAACTTGATTTTGATGTTCTCTGCTGTTGTTGATGTCCTTTAGACTATTGAAAAGATGGCCTCTCCAACCAAAAAGTTGAAACTCGATCTATTATGAGGTCAATTCTATCTTTTGAATTTGTCTTTGCTCTACACTTGATGAAAAATATTTTAGGGATCACAAATGAGTTGTCAATAGCATTGCAAAAAAAAAAAATCAACATATAATAAATGCTATGGATCTTTTAAAAGTGTCTAAACAACTGAAGTGTGTTCATTTTGTACCACACATGATATTCCTATCCTGAACATGGATGAAATATTTGTAGTTAGTGAGAGGTCGCGACGCAACACCCAACAAAATATAAATTTACATCATTATCGTGTTGAGTTATTCTACACAGTCATAGATTTGCAACTTCAAGAGCTTAACAACTGTTTTTTAGAGGCAAATACTGATTTGCTACTTTGTATGGCTTGCTTGAATCTAAGTAATTCATTTATGGCTTTTGATAAAGAAAAGTTGATACGTCTAGTAAAGTTCTATCCATTTGATTTTTCTGGGACAGATATCTTAGCACTTGGCTCTCAACTTCAGAATTACATTTTTGATATGCGCAGTAATGACTTGTTTTTAGAGTTTCAAGGAGTTGGTGAACTTGCTGAAAAGTTAGTGAAGACAGGAAAGTATGACACTTATCCATTAGTCTATTTGCTTGTGAAGTTAATTTTAATCATTTGAATCACTACTGCAACAGTAGAAAGAAGTTTTTCAGCAATGAAATATATAAAGAATGAACTGTGCAATCGAATAGAAGATCAGTGGATGAATAATTTCTTGGTTGTGTACATTGAAAGAGATGTAGCTTGTAGCATTGATAATGAGACTATCATGTAACAATTTTAAAATATGAAAACTCATAGAAGGAAATTGTAAACTTTATGTATTTACGTGTTTTTTGATTGTTGTTGTTGTATATGAATTTCTTTTTTTATTAGATTGTGTAATTTATACTTCTTAAGGAACATCCTGAGAAAAATTCCTGAAGCTGCCACTGGTGTGTGTAAACAAAAATGTATAATTTTTTTTTAAAACCTAAGTCACACCTCATCCTAACCTATTCGATAAAATCACAGAAGACAGAAGAGAGTAAAAAGTAGAGGGAGTGTAAGAAGGGCAAAGAAGTTCATGCCATTAGTGATGAATTTGAGTTTGATTATGCCAATGAAAATGAAGTGAATGAACCTTCAAATGCAACATTAAAAGATTTTGATGATTATCTAGTGAATGATGCGGCCATGTGAGTGCTAACACTGATGAGAATGTTGTTCATAATGATTAACTGTACTTTGAGGAACCCAATCAAGATAACCAAAACTTTGGTCTTGATGATTAAGTGTGTTTCTGGTGCTATTTGAAACATTGTTATTTGCTTTTATGTTGCTTATGTGAGACATTATGTATATTTGTGATGTTAAAACTTAGAACTTAGAACTTAGTTTTTGTAAGTTGTAATTTTGAGTTTTGTTTATGTATTTGTAATTTGGTACTTTACCTTTTATTAGTAACCAATTGCATATCCACGCATCACATGTGTATATATAATTATTTTGAGATATGTTATAATATATAATTTATTCTATAAATTATATTGTAGAAAATTTATTTCTCCCTAAAAATTATATATTTTCTAAAAGTAATTTCTATTTCTTTATTTTATACAAATATTTATATAATTTATATTTTTGGTGTTTCTAATTGATATTATTCTTTTTTGAAGTGATCCATTTTCTTCTAACTATTTTTTATTATGAATTATATTTTCCTAACTTCTTTTGATTAGACATGGCAAAACGGGCTGAAATTCGCTGACCCGACCTGAACCCGCCTGTTTTGGCCCAGTCTGAACTCGATTTTTTTTGCTCGAATTAAATATGGGCCAACCCGCAATCCGCTTGTTTTTTAACTTTTTTCCCTTAAAAATATTTAAAAACTACATGGAAAAGTGTGCTAGACTACTACTAGGTGCATAAGATTATCATAAAAGGCACAATAAACTTGTGTGTTGTGTTCCCTATTTATTAAAAAAAAAATAAAGAGTTAAATGAAAGGGAAAAAAAATACAAAAGGAAAGTTAAAGCCTAAAGCAGCTATTGTCTAGAGTCTACACAGACTACACTACTAAGTAAGTAGCACTAACTACTAACTACTAAGCTTTACTTCTAGTTGTAACATTCATTAACTAAGACTACTAACTACTAAGTAATTAAGTTCTACTTTAAAGACTACTAACTATTACTAACAACATGTCCAAGTCTGTCTATCTAATATAATGTTGTGGTATTTTTTTAACAATAAAATTATAATATTGTGTCGTATTTTTTTATTGCAAAATTTTTTAATGGTTAGGAATTTGAGCATTATGAAATTCTTGTACTGCCCAAAAAAAAAAAAAAAAAAAAAAAAAAAAATTGGACTTGTATTTAGAAGAGCCTAGACTTAGCAAAAAGCAAAATCCAAAGTTGAAAGTTCTCTCTTGGTGGAAAGAACATTACAATCAGTTTTAGAGCTATCTTTAATGGCACAGGATCTCATGAGCATTCCTATAACTACAGTTGCATCTAAATCAAGTTTTAGCACAAGAAAAAAAAATATCTTACTCCGTATTGATCACGTCTTTTGCCTGTGAACGTGGAAGTTACATTGTGTACTAAAAGTTGGTTATATGGATTTGAAGGTATTTTAATTTATTAATAGAGTCATAGAAATTATACATTTTTAACTCTTTATTGATAAGTTTTGATTTGCTTTCATAGTACACTTAAATTATATTAAAATATTGTATTGTAGATGAAGATACTGATGATATTGGCCATCTTGAGCTACAATTTGTAAGTATAAATATTTGTAATGCTGAATCTACAATCAATGTTGAGTAGATTGAGGTATAATTCTTATAAAAATATTTACTTGTTCTTATTTACTTAAATTGTTATGTTTATTTTATAAAAAAAATTATTTAGTTTATCTTTCTATATAATCTAACTTTATTATTATTTTAAATGTAAAAGGAATTTGTGCACTTAAGAAGGTTGATAACTTTACTGGTAAAGTCTCTGATGGTTATATAAAAGATCTAGGATTTAATTCTTTCCTACACCAAAAAACTAATTAATATCTTAGTTTAATGATAAAGAGTTTTTATTAAGAACAAAGGTCATAGGTTTAAACTTTCTATAAATTTTTTTTTTTGTATTTTTGTTTTTTTTTTGGTTCTTTTATGGGAATGATATCATTTGTGAACTTTAAATTTGAAGTATGAAAAAAATTTAGTCATGCTCAAAAGTCAAAACTATCTGAATTGCAAGGATATGGAAGTCTTTATATATTTTGTTTTTTTTTTGTTTTTTTTTTTTTCCATTCACATGTATAATAGTAAATTAGTAACAAATAGTCTAACTATTTGATTTGATTCATTCTCTCTAAAAAGTTGGCATTTATTTATTATTATTTTAATGTGAAAAATATGGGCCAATCTAACCCGACCTACAACCCAATTGACCCGACCCTACCCGACACGACCGTTTGCCATGTCTACTTTTGATACAACTAAAATTTTTTAGTTTTAAATTTATTATTAAAAAAATTCTCATTCTCACAAGGAGATTATCGTAATAATCAAAACTTGTCATATAATATAAATAATACTTGAAATTACAAGTAAATTGATCACATCAAATCAAACTAATTTTTTCTCAATAATATAATTCAAAGTATTTAACAAAATAATATCACAAAAAAAAGAGAGTCTTAAATATCCAAGTATTTAAATACTTAATAATACAAAATTAAGCCTTTAACAATAATAGTCTAAAACATAACAACATAATCCTAAAATTGAAAATTTGAAATGAGAATTGGAAAAAAGTGAGGAGTGAAACCTAGGATATTTTTGTAAAATGTTAATCACATTAAGAATATTTTGGTAAATATATGCGAGGTGAGACAAGAAAGTCAAACCATGTCCTCGCTACACTCCAGGGTGTGGGGCATAAACACTTGCCAAATGGGGCGAGCAGGGCATGACAAAATTGACATCCTTACACCCTTTTACAATTTGGCCTAAATTTTACATAAAACACCACTAAAAACCATCCAAAAGACAAGTAATGTCAATTTGCCCTCAACTTTTAGTTTTTGTGTACGATTTTTTAAAATTCAATTTTTCTCAAAATTCAAGTATACTAGCAATCAACAAAGAGCTAAGCGGATTGGAAATACACACATAGAGTCCGTTTGGGAACAACTTATTTAGCTGAAACTGAAAACTTTTTATTGAAAGTACTGTGGATAAAGTTAAAAAGTAGCTGAAAAATACGATATGACCCATGAATAATATCAAAAAGTGCAATGAGACCTATAAATAGTAGCAAAAATAAACTGAACAATAATAAAAATAAGCTAAATAAAAAATAAATAAATAAAAAACTAGCTTTTTAAGCCAATGCCAAAAGTAACCATAATATCTCTCCCTTAGAGAGGCATTCAAATTAGGCTAATTGTTAGTGAACATTCCTTGTTGTACACAATATACACACAATTTAAATAAATAGATAAAATCATGACTTAATTTTGACTAAAATGGTAGTGTACATTGAGAGTAACAAGGGAGTGTGAAATAAACAATGTACTTAGAATTAGGTTGGGTTGGGTGACTGTTTTAAAAACTAAACTGGCCGATTGAACCGACAATCAAACATGACACCAATCTAGTAAACATAGAGAAAACCAACAAAAGAACCGCTAAAAACTGGTCAAGAATTAAAAAAACTAAAAACTAGTCTCTCTTCTGGTTCTTTAACCCTTTTGGTTTTTAAAACCATCTTGATCCTTTATTCCTCTTTGCTTCGGTAACTATAAAGTAAGTCTAGTACCACAATTATTTTCACAACTTTACCACAACTTTATCATATAACAACTCGTGAGTGGTGGAATCAAGAACCCAGCATTTTATTTCTACTATTTGTAACTCGTCACATAGACAAATTGTGAAAATTGTTGTGGTAGTAGACTTACTCATAAGTATAACATATCATATACTATATAATAAAAGTTGAGCTTAGAAGTCGTGGTTGCGCCAAGTGGTTTCAGTAAATTGCAGAAATTTTCTTAGATTTTTAGATTTTAAGAAAAAATTTATATATAATTTTTCTTCTCCTATAATTTCTAAGTGTATATTGGACACTCAAGTAAACCTAACAGTATTGGGCACATAGTGCTAAAAAGAAGGAAAGATTTTGATGAACACAAAAACTTAATAATTTAATAATATATCAATCTCTTCTTTGGATAAATATAGACTTCTCTTAAGGGAAAAATAATAATTTGGATAGACACACAGCTACTTCAACTTTCTTTTAATCTATATATATAATAATAGGTAAAGTTGAGAGAAAATCCAATTAGATTTCAAATTGGAATTCAATTAGAGTCTAATTTTGGTCAACATGTTCCATCTAATCTAAATTTTTAAATTTTTGTGCCAAGTGAGTTAATTCAATGTAAAAATTGAATTTCAATTAGAGTTTAATTTTGCGACATGTGTCCCATGTAATCTAAGTTTTTTTTTTTTTGGTACTAAATGTTAAGAGAATGATAATTAATGGTGGAGAGAGTTGATATGAAGATACAAAAGTAGAGTTTAAAGTTTATACATACTAGCTTGTAACCTTATGCATATGCATAGATATACTTAAAAGATATACATTAAAATACATAGCATAATAATCTTACACATATAATTTAAATATTATTAATAGTCATTCTTATATTTTATTTTTAACTCTTAAAAAGTCATTAAGTAAAATGTTATTATGTAGAAAATGTAAATTGTCCATTTTTAAATATTTTTATGTTCATTAATTTTAGACTCTTTTGTTTTGTAGACAATAACTCACTTGAATGGATATTTATGATATGTACCACATTTGATTCCAAAATTAAGAAATAAACTCTCTCTAAAAATAAATAATTTAGGACACATGGGTGCAAAATTGGACTTCAATTGTAGAATCTAATTGGATTTTCTCTAAGCTTTACCTATATATATAATTTTGTGCCAAATGAATTGTTTTAGTTATAAAAAAAATGCTCATAAATATCAAATCATTCAAACTCTCTCTTCCTCTAATTTTATATATAGTGTTAGATATATGATTATGTTTTTTATGATTTATTTCTATTGACTCGTCGTTTTCTACTCTAAATTAACTCATTTGGTACAAAAATGAAAAATTTCGATTAGATGAACATGTGCCGTAAATTAAACTTATATTGAAATCCAATTTTACATTGAACTAACTAACTTGGTTAAAAATTTTGATTAGATGGGACACGTGGTGCAAAATTAGACTCTAATTAAATTCCAATTTAAAATTTAATTGGATTTTCTCTCAACTTTACTTATTAATATATATAAATATATAAATATGTGTTATATATATATATAAATGACTTATAAACTGAAATTTTTTTAGTTCTACATAAAAAAAGATTCATAAATTAAAATCATTCAAAAATGATGTTTTTTATGGTTTACTTATATTGGAATCTTCGTTTTTTTACACTAATTAACTNTGAAGATACAAATTTGACATGTAGAAGAAAAGTTTGATACATATGATATAAAATTAGGTTTTTTTTTTTCTTATAAAAATTTTAAACGTCCCCCCAAAAAAAAAGTTTAAACTAGAATTAGAGTCCCACATAAATTAATGAGTTTTTTTTTTTTTTTGAAACCATGTAAATTAATGAGTTTGAATAGCACACATAATGATATGTAGCATATGGTGATATATATTGAGTGTAATATTTAATTTTTTGTTGTTATCTAAAATTTTTTGCAATTTGGTTTCTTAAAAAGTCTATATTAACGTAGACTTCAAGAAGTTTAGGGTATTTGATTTTTACTTGGTTTCCTTTTAGGTGGAGTGTATATATATACACGGTTATTAGGGGCACGTTTGGTAGATTGTAATAGACACTGTAATATAATAAATATTCCTATTGCATAACTTTTCGGTTGTTTGGTTATATTTTTATTACAATGAATAGTTATTCCTTATGAATAGTTATTCTTCAAAATGAGGAATAACTATTTCTTATCAAAAGTATTGAATATCTATTCCTTCACCTTATATAATAACTATTTTTAAAAAAATTCTTAAAAACCATTAGTTGCCACATCTTTAAAAGGAAAGAAAATAAATTTTCCTTGTTGTTAATTATTAGTTCTATTTTGAACACCCTAAAATAAGTGTATTTTAGGAAATTTTACTTTAAAATAATTTAATTACACATTTTTTTATACTCTACTAAATTGTGGATGCATATTCAGGATTCTATTCCTAAATGGTCACCAAATTAATGAATAGTAATACTTATTACATTCCAACTTAATGTATTCCTTGCAATACTTGTTCCTATTCCCATGTAATAATCATTACAGTGTACCAAACATACCCTAGGTGTTTTTTTCATTCTCCAACCTATTGTATGATTTTTTGGTTTAGTCTTCCATTCTTCTATCTACAGAACCTACAAAGGTATGCATTTGTATACCATGATTTTCTTTTTATTATAATCAAATTGAATAGGTTTTTGTTTAATTTTAATAACATGTTTTACTTCTCAATTCTCATCATATGTCAATGCTAATGAAGTTATTTACTTCTCAATTCTCATCATATCTTAAAAGTTATTTTCAATTATCAATGCAAACTTATTGCCAAGGTTTTAACTTTTATTTTTTATTTTTATTAAAAAGAATATTGAATTTTTTTTTTTTTTTTTTGTATATATAACCCTCTTTTTCTTTTGTAGGGTGAAGCTCACCCAAGTTTTGGTGTCTCCTCCCCATCTTTCAAAGACAAAAAAAATTAAATTATCATGTGAGTTTCTCCACTTTCATTTTTTAAAGTTTAGTAATTCGGATTGTTCTTGACTATTGAATTAAGGTTACCACCTAAATATGCTTTCAATTATTATTTTTGGATTGTTTATAATTATTGAATTCAAGGTTTTTGCATATATATTTGCAATGGTGAGTACTTAAGCTTTAAAGCTTAATATATATTATGCAAACTCCCTGAATACCTTTTTTTCTCAAAAAGAAAAAGAAAAGAAAAGAAAAAGAGTTATATAGTTATCTATCATCTTCCATTACTAGACTTATATTTAACTTTTTTATTATTATATAAAAACCTTAGTTTTACACAATATGCATTCATTAAGAAAAGAAAAGAAAAAGAGTTATATAGTTATCTATCATCTTCCATTAATAGACTTATGTATGTACCCAAGATTCCTCCCTAACTAGGCTATTGTTTTGGGTTTACAATTTACTTATATAGTGGGTAATGGGTTTCCCACTATGGGTAATTCCTAGCTGAGCTTTGATGATGTACAACCTTATCCTCGTTAAATTCCCTCCCTCTCTCTCTAACCTACTCCAAGTATCCTAGTGTTCTCTCTCTCACTTTATCTCTCCTTTTTCACTCACAAATGACCAACCCTTCTCTTCTTGCTCTTTTCTTATTTATAGCTTAAGGTTAGTAGGAAGCTTATGATTATTCTCTGGTTCTGCTCGTGTGGGTGGGGCCCAAATTGATTATTCCTGACAGGGAATATACTTTGTGGGAAATGGTGTCAATGGCGTTGGAACTGGTTCCAGCCTCCAAAAGATTACTCGATAGCAATATTCCCAGGGCATTACTGAGCTGCAGAGGTCACGGGCCACCTATTGTAGGGATATCTACCAACCATGTCATATATGGGCAGCATTAGCATGCCGAGCTTGCTTCTAGTGGACCGGTCATGGTATTGGGCCTGAGTTTGGGAATATTTATGGACCTGTTCGGCTCGGGGCCCAAAACCAAATGGGCTTGTGGATGTATGTCGTACAATAGCCCCCTTGATTCGTGTCCGGCAATCGGGGACAAATCAAGGACTCTCCTCGGTAAGCCAGAAATCCCCCGGGAAGCTTAACCATTAGTTATTAATGATGGATAATACAGTTATTAATAACTCCTTAAAAGAAGTGTTATGACAGTTTGTCAGATTCGGTCGTAATCATGACCTGATGGTTCGTGAACCTAGGTCACACGTGTGGGAGTTACAAAAAGTAATTTGAAAGGACCTTTCCCACCCCTTTTTCATTAAATTCCTTTTCCCTATATATAGTATTTTCCTACTCTTCATATCACTCTTTTACGCCCTTAATTCCTTAAGTTTTGTACTGCCGAGCATATTCTTCTTGTCATGCATAGATTCTCCAACCAAGATCCCAAATTCCTAGAGCCCACAATAAGTTTCTTGATTTACTCCTTTCCTTTATTCAATTTCCTTTTCCTATTATAGAATTAAGAATGGGTTTCTCTCATCCTCTTGACACCGAGGCAACCTTAGCCAATTTTAGGGCGGTTTTTGCCATCCCTAATGATGTAGAGGTAGCATATTGTCATAAGGGCAATATTGCTCTTCAGCGACGCCCCCAAGTAGTATTTTTTCCATTAATGTCTATCTTAGATGGTGGTGTTAGGTTTCCCATGGACCTTTTATTACTTAGAACTCTTAGGTTTTATGGCCTATGTCCTTACCAACTTTCACCCAACTTTTACCGAGTATTTAGTTGTGTCAGCCAGTTAAACCAACTTTACAATTTACAATTAGACCAATATGACATAAATTACATTTACAGTTTGTGTGGTAATGATAAGACCGGGTACTACCTAAAAGTTAGAGATAACTGGGTATGATTGATATCTTGCCTGCCGGATTCTAATTGGAACTCGGCAAGAGAATTTGTTCGGGTGAGCGACAATTGGCACGCCAACGAACTCACCTACCTAGCCTCGCCATGAAATGTTGGTCGGTATCAAGCACACTATATTTATTTTAATTAATTCTATGGAATTACTATTGTTGATTGTATAATATCTTATTTTTATTTTGCCTTTGCACAGACGGTAAAAAATTCGTGCCGGACCTTAATGTCGTACACGTGAGAGACCTCAACTTTGTGCTTAGGTCAGAGATTTTTATTCATTTTGGCAGACAATTAAGAACTTCCCATTTCATCCTCGATGTTGCCCCGGTCTACTCCAGCTACCAACCTTACGAGTAGGCCTTGATGGTAGGTAGCCCACTGCTATCCTACATAGACGTGCGGCACCGAGGATTCTTCCCCCAGGGCTGACAGTAGGTGAGGCTCAGGACCTCGGCCCCCATTTGGTGATAGGTTCTTTAGTACTCACAAGAGACGGTTCAACTAACACTATCTTTCAAGGCCAGACTTTACATACATTGATCGAGGAACAGCGAACCGAAGTGCCAACAACTGAACAGGTAGTGGAGGAATCAGTTAATTCATCTAGTGCTGAAGCCAAAGAAACCGAGGAAGAAATGGTTGTTCGCAAAATTATGACCGCATCACGATTTTCACCTAGGGCCATCCTGCCGCGCAACAGCAGCAACAGCAACAGCAGTAACAAACTCTTCCACCTCCCCATAACTACAAAAGGCCCTGTGAGACTGAGCAAACCCAAGGAAGGCCCAAGGAAACTCCCCCGAGGATTCCTCCAGCTCTTGCCATAGCTACCTTAGTGATCAGGGAGTCTACTGGTGGCACCTGCCCAACCGTGTAAGTTGGGTCCAACTTGGCTTCTTCTTCTTCCCCTTCGGCTACTGGGTGGCACACCACATTTGTGCTTAGTAGCAAGCCCTTGCTCGTGACTTCCACCGTAAGGAACTAAGTCGAAGGTGAGAGAGGACGAATCGCTCGGAACCTCGTGCAGGCTCTTCAACTGCCGAATGATGTGAAATACTTTACTGGTGGGACCAATGAAGCCCTTTCCATTTGGTTACAAGGGCATACTATTGCAATATTAATTCCTTTTCACTTTTTATTTTTTGTTATTTTACTCTAATATTCCTTATTCAAACACTAACACTTCTTGGGCAGGCTGCACAACTGGCCTATATGATGGAGGATAGGCTGAAGGATGCTACCGAGGAAGTTTATAAAGAGAAGGCATTAAAGATGTGGCTAAGGCTACTGTAAAGGAGAAAGTTTCTGTGGCAAAGAATGCTGAGGCACGGGCACAAGAGGCGAAAAAGGCCTAGGTACAAGCTAATAAGCAAAAGGCAAAGGAAGAGGTCAAGTTAGGGGAGGCTGAGCTCAGGGTAGCCAGCGCCGAAAGCATCGTCACGAGTAAGGAAAAAGAGATAGCCGAACTCAAAGCTGCCCTGGAAGTAGCCAAGGATAAATATTATAACATGGGGTTCAATGATGTTGAAAACTTGACCGAACCGATTATGTTTGAAAACAGGAAATTCGGGTTCGATGAAGGGTGGATGGTGGCGGTGTCGGCAATGGGATTACCAGAGAATTCCCTCTTTAGGAACCCAAACCAGATCCCCTACCCGAAGCCACCCCCGCCCATAACCTAAAGTCCAACTACTACTAAGGCCGAGGATGAAGATACTCCAAGCATGAGGGAGCTAGTGGAAGCCATTGATTCTCATGCCGAGCTAATAGACTTAGAGATTACCAGCAATTCCAGCATTGTGCTGACCTCAGTTTAGCCGCACCTCAAGAATCCAAATGCTTAACCTCCAATGAACCTTAGTCCCATCCAGCTAAAGCAACCACAAAACCCAACTGTTTAAATTATCATTTGTTTTCTTTTATGCTTCGTTTTCTTTTGTTGTTTGGTTAAATTGCTTAAAATCACCGGGTTATGGTGATAGAACAATTTCAGTTTTAAAAATTTTACATATACACTTGAAGTAGACTATTAATGATATTGCATGCATGATTCAAACTATTTTAAGCCTTGTTATATTTCTTCTATAAATTTGTAAACACTTTGAAACCGATCTAAAGTTTCATTTAACCGTGAATGGGAGGTTAAGACTTTGCATTCTCAAGAAGCATAATGCTTTGTTGTGATTGGTACTTATGCCCAACTGATCAATCGCTAAGATGGGTTAGGATTAACTCTTGGCCCTAATCCTTAGGAAATTTTTTTGTGATAAAGTTTCCACTTAGTTAGTGACCAAGGTCAAACTAAACTAAGGTTCCCAAGAGGTTGGCGACCAAGATCGAACCAAACACAGGCTTTCGTCCTTGTAGACCGGGATCTAACCGAACACAGGCTTTCGTCCTTATAATAAATTAAAGGTAAGGTTTTCACCTGGCCGGTGATCGGGATCTAACCGAACATAGGCTTCTGCCCTTAGACAAAGTTAAGGGTAAGGTTTTCACCTAGTCAGTGACCGGGATTGAACTAAACATAGGCTTTCGTCCTTATAATAAATTAAGGGTAAGGTTTTCACCTGGTCGGTGATCGGGATCTAACCGAACACAGGCTTCTGCCCTTAGACAAAGTTAAGGGTAAGGTTTCCACCTGGTTAGTGATTGAGATCAAACAGAACATAGGCTTCTGCCTTTAGAGAAAATTAAGAGTAAGGTTTCCACCTGGTCGGTGACTGGGATCAAATCGAATCCAGATTTTTGTCCTTAGAGAAAGTTAAGGGTAAAGTTTCCACCTGGTTGGTGACTGGGATCAAACCGAACACAGGCTTCTACACTTAGAGAAAATTAAGAGTAAGGTTTCCACCTGGTCGGTGACCGGGATCGAACCAAACCCAGGCTTCTGTCCTTAGACAAAGTTAAAGGTAAGGTTTCCACCTTGTCGGTGACTAGGATAGAATCAAACACAGGCTTTTACCCTTAGGGAAAATTAAGAGTAAGGTTTCCACCTGGTCAGTGACCAGGTTCGAACCGAACCCAGGCTTTTGTCCTTAGAAAATAGATATAATAGAAGTATTTTAACTTTTGTATATTATACACATAGATACCGTTCTTTACATAGCCATTTGTACAACACTTGTAACTTCTTCTATAGCTAATGGTAGAACCTTCTCAAATTTTGAACATTCTATGGCCGTGGAAGTGGCCTCTCATCCATATCTTTTAAGTAGTACGCTCCGGCTCCAACAATGGCAATAACCCTGTATGGTCCTTCCCAATTTGGAGCCAATTTCCTAGCATTGATGTCCCGTGCATTTCCTATTGCCTTCCTCAACACTAAGTCTCTAGCGCTAAACTCCCTCCTTTTCATATCCCTGATGTACTGCCGAGTAAGTTTCTGTTGATATTCTGCTAGCCTTATGGTTGCTGATTCCCAGTATTCCCCTAACGAGTCCAATTGTTTTACCATTAACTCATCATTCTCGGTAAAGGCAAATCTTGAAACTCGAGCATTGAACAAGTTTACTTCGGCTGCTATGACTGCTTCACCTCCATACGTTAGTGAAAATGGAGTTTCTCCCATGTATCTTCTGGAGTTGTTTAGTAAGCCCACAAAACATTTGGTAATTCCTCGGCCCATCCACCTTTAGTACCTTCCAATCTTTTCTTCAACCTGATCACAATTACTTTGTTAATGGCCTCAACTTGACCATTGCTCTACGGATACGTCGAGGTTGAATACCTATTCTTAATGCCGAGGTAGCTACAAAACTTACAAAAAACTTTATTGTCAAATTGCAACCCATTATCAAATACCAAGGATTTGGGTACTCCAAATCTTGTCACTATGTTTCTCCACACAAATTTCTTGACATCTACATCTCAGATATTGGCCAATGCTTTAGCTTCTACTCACTTGGTGAAATAGTCCACGACCACTAAGACGAATCTTCGGTTTCCTATAGCCCGAGGGAATAGATCAATGATATTTGGCCCCCACTGTGCAAAGAGCCATGGATTACTGATGGGATTCAAACTCCCTGCGGGTTAATGTATCAACAGGGCGTGCTTTTGGCACTGTTCGAACTTCCAAACGTATTTGGCAGCATCCTTATGCATCTACGGCCACTAAAATCCCTAGGTCATTGCTCGGTGGGCTAATAAGCGTCCTCCAACATGACTACCGTAGATCCCCTTATGAGGCTCAGTTAAGAGCTCATCGATCTTGCTGGTGTGTAAACACTAAAGATACGGTTCTCCGAAAGACCTCCAGTACAGTTTGCGGTTTGCTAAGAGCCAATACCGAGCAGCGACTTTATGTATCCTTTTCGCTTCTTTCTCATCGGTTGACACACGGTCCTCGGCCAAAAATTCAATGATTGAGTCCATCTAGCAAGGCTAAACACCAAAACCATCGAAACATTCACCCTTACATCAATACTGGGTTTTGTCACCACCTCCACCTTGATCAGCCATGGTACCTCCTCGGTTAACGATGACGTCAAGGTGACCAAAGAGTCTATATGTTGGTTTTGCCCTCGAGCAATTTGGATCACCTTCACCTTCTAAAACTGACTTATGGTCAGCTTTACTAACCGTAAATAATTAATCATTCGGGAATCTTTGGCTTCAAAGCTACCCTCTACCTGGTTGACAACCAACCGGGAATTCGAATAAACTTCTACTTCTTGTGCCCCTAAATCCACGATAGCTCTTAGTCTAGCAAGTAAGGCCTCATACTCAGCCTCATTGTTAGAGGCTTTCAAGCTCAATCTAAACCTGCATCCCTTTCGGCGTAATAATAACAATCCCTGCCCCCACTCCCAAGGCACTGGAAGCACTGTCAACGAATACCCTCCATGGCCGAATTTCTACATGGCAAACAATCTCTAACTCCCTTTTCAGGGAGAATTCTACAACAAAGTCCGCAAGAACTTGACCTTTCATTGAACTTTTGGGTCTATACCGTATATCAAAAGAACCCAACTGGGTCCCCCACTTGGCTATCCTGCTCATGAAATCAGATCTTTTCAACAAGGATTGCAAGGGATACTCAGTTAGTACATAAATGGTATGAGCTTGAAAATAATGAGGCAACTTCCTTGTGGCATGCACCAACACTAATACCAACTTTTCTAGAGGCAAATATCTTGTCTCAACATTGACCAAAGTTTTGCTAATGTAATAGACAGGCTACTGTACACCTTGATCCCTCATCAACACGACACTCACGGCATGCTCAGACATCGAAAGATACATAAAAAAATCCTCAACGGTCTCTGGGGCTAACAACATTGGAGCTCGTACCAAATACTCCTTTAAATCTTGGAAAGTCTTTTCACATTCCTCGGTCCACTGGAATCCTTTTCATTTTTTTTAAGCTAATAGAATGGACAGCACCGGTCTGCAAACTTGGAAATGAACCGATTCAACATAGTTAACATGCCAGTCAACACTTGGACCTCCTTAGGATTGCTTGAAGACATGAGGCATTCTATAGTGCTAATCTAATTGGGATTCACTTCTATTCCTCAGTGGATAATCAAGTATCCGAGAAACTTGCCAGCCCCCACTCCAAAGGCACACTTATCAGCACTAAGACGTAACTTGTGCCGTCTAAGCACTTCAAATACATCCATAAGGTCACCGATGTACCCCTGCTTCTCTTTACTTTTCACTACCATATCATCAATGTATACCTCCACTATACGCTCGATCTTTTCCCTAAACATTCTTGTCATCATCCTTTGATAAGTGGCCCCTACGTATTTCAAGCCAAACGGCATCAGGTGTAATAGTAATTAGCATTATGAGAGATGAATGCCATCTTTTCCTGATCCTTGGCGGCCAAGGTAATTTGATGGTAACCCTAAAAAACGTCCAGGAAACTTATCCTCAGGTGTCCATACGTTGCATCTACCAGCTAATCAATCTTCGGCACAGGAAAAGGGTCTTTCAGGCATGCTCGATTTAGATCGGTAGAGTCTACATACACCCTCCATTTGTCGTTTTTCTTTTTCACAACCACGGTATTCGCTAACCATTCTGGGAAGAAAACCTCCTTTATTGCCCCTACTTCTTTTAACCATTTCACCTCTTGCCTAACAGCCTCCACATCCTTAGATAGGTCTTCGTTCTTCAAACCAAGCCCCTTAAACAAGTCGGGATACATCATTTCGGCTCCACTTCCTTGGTCCACCAATACTTTCTTCACTATAAAGCTATTTATTCAGGCTGTAACTACCAACGCATCATCATGGGGTTGGGTCATTCCTTCCAATCTTCATCATCAAAAGCAATGGGCTCCCAAGCACACTTCGCCCTTTTCCCCGATGGTTGTTCCTCTCGACAATTCTCTGCTGGCACCATGGCCAACACCCCCTTTCTTTGAGTCACAAAGGTACCCCTTAAAGCTGCATGTATAACCTCTATTACACCCAACGGGGGTAGGAGTGGGTTCCCCCAAGGTTTTGCATTTTGCCTGGTCTATTAACCTTTAAGCTCCAAGACAAACTCCCTCAAATGCCCTGACCTCACCAATTGCACCAAGTATCTTTCAGAACCCTACACTACTCGGTGGTATGCCCTTTATCCCAATGATAAGTGCAATACAGATTTTGATTTCTTCTTAATAGGTCACCCCCCATCTTGCTTGGCCATCGAAAGTACGGCTCGTTTTTAATTCGGTCCAGAATTTTGTGCACAGGCTCCTTGAACATCACGTTTACTTACCCTGCCTAACAACCATGTTCTTAGATCCTTAGGTCCCTTCTAGGTCTTGGCTGAAAACCCCATTATCGAACTCTTTGGTGACTTGCGCCTTCCCCTTGCTCTGTTGTTGATCATCCTCTAACCTCTTGCACTCCTTAATACTCCTCATTAATTGCCTCATATCCTCGAGAGGCCTCCTCGTTAGTGAATCTTGTAATTCAAAGTCCTCAGGCAATCCCAACTGAAAAGTGCTTGCTGTAATTTTTTCATTACCCCTACCGATCTTATTGTACAGTTCCCAGTACCTGTTAGTGTAACTTTGAAAAGTTTCCCTGGCTCTTATCTTCATAGACAACAACGCGTCCACTAGTTGTGGTACCTGGCTATAGGTCATAAACTGGACCCTGAACTCTTAAATCAGCTCTCCAAAACTATAAATCGAGCCATTTCTCAACTCGTTGAACCACCTCAGAATAGTGGGCTCGAGACCAGAGGGAAACACCTTACACATCAATGCATCATTATGACTATGTAAAGACATCATCTGGATATAATGGCTTACATGTTCTACCTAGTCTGTCTTCCTATCATAAGAAATAAATGGAGGTCTGGTAAATCTGCTCAGCATCGGTGCCCATTTTATCTCTCCTGAGAATGGTGATCAAGCAGCTTTGCACAATGCTCGGCTCATAGCGTCCATTGTAGCATTCCGAGGTTGTCGCCCTTCCAGGGAGATCGAGTCTTTATCTACATATTCTCGAGACCAATCCCAATGTCGATGGGAACCGGATTGGTAGGAAGCCTCTCCATGACTACTCCCTACGCTTACTAACCCTTCTGCATGCTCTTCTCAGTTTCTTCTCTGATGCCTACCTCTTGCCTCTAACTCCAAATCCCTTACCAGTCTATGCTAGCGTTCAAGTTCTTCATCCCTCCTGTCAAAACGTTCATGTCCGGAAGCGCCTGACATTGATCGGTACGTTTGAAACAACCCCTCCTATGGACCAGAATGTTCTTCTTCTTGCTCATATCTTTGGTTTTCATATCTCTTATGCCTCATTTCTCACCAACTAGAGCCCCAAAAAGATCCTCCAAAGCCACTTTCAGCATAACTTTCCGAGTGCCTCCCAAACATCTTTCATGTATGAACCTCAGCAGAACTACAACTGTGTAGGAGATTTTCACAGACGGCGCCAATTGTACATACCCAAGATTCTTCCCTAACTGGGCCTATTGTTTTGGGCTTACAATTTACTTATATAGTAGGTAATGGGTTTCCTACTATGGGTAATTCCTAGCCGAGCTTTAATGATGTACCACCTTATCCTTGTTAAATTCCCCTCCCCTTTTCTCTCTAAGCTACTCCCCGTATCCTGGTGTTCTCTCTCTCATTTTATCTCTTCTTTTTCACTCACAAATGACCAACCCCTTCTCTTCTTGCTCTTTTCTTATTTATAGTTTAAGGTTAGTGGGAAGCTTATGATTATTCTCTGGTTCTACTTGTGTAGGTGGGGCCCAAATTGATTATTTTTGACAAGAAATATACTTCGTGGATTATTTTTGACAAGGAATATACTTCGTGGGAAATGGTGCCAATGGCGTTGAAACTAGTTCCAACCTCTAAAAGATTGCTCGGTGGCGATATTCCCTAGGGTATTATCAAGCTGTCGAGGTCATGGGCCACCCACTGTAGGGATATCTACCGACCATGTCATATATGGGTGGCATTAGCATGCCGAGCTTGCATCTACTGGATCGATCATAGTATTCAAGCCGAGACCCAAAACCAAATGGGCCTACGGATGAATGCCGTACAACTTATATTTGATTTATTTTATTATTATATAAAATCTTTAGTCTTTCACAATATACATTCATAATATAACCCAGCATAAAATGCTTTAATTTTATTATTTAATTTTAATTAAATTAATAAAAAATTTATTCAGTTTATTAAGCCGTTCACCGCGCACGGCATAATTCTAGTAGTAACTAACATCAAGGAACTCGAAGACTCCACGGTCCACAGTGACCGCTGAACAACCGAACCGCGACCAGGCTCAAACATTCGGTGGACCGCTTAAAATTTAAATCTGAGCCGTCACTTTCCCGAGAAAATCGAGAGAGAGAAAAAAAATGGTGAGTGGTCCTTCTCGGAAATGGGCCTACGTTCGGATCATCACCGGCACTATTCTCGGTGGCGTTCTCGGCTTCTACGTCATGCACCGCCTCGAAATTAGCTATAAGGTCAGCTTCCCCACTTCAATTTCTAAACTCTCTGTTTGGTTGCCGAGAAAATCTTAGGAATTGAAGAATCCACTCCATACTGATCTTTTTACTCATCTAATTTTCGTTAATGTTGTGAACACAGGAGAAAATGAATGAGAGATTGAAAAAGTATGAAGCTGAATTGAAGAATAGAGAGAAGATGGAGGAGCTTGAAGAATCCCTTTAGCCATGGAGTCTTCTCGAATTTTTTTTTTTTTTTTTTTTTTTTTTTGTGGGTCTTGTTTGGTAGCTGAGAAAATGTGGGAAAGTTGGAGGAAATAAAATTTTGGAATCTTTTATGTTTTATGTTGTTGTCTCAACTAAACTATAAGCTTTGTTTATAATGTTTGTTTCAAAAACCCTTTTTTGGGCAAAAACAGCGTCTTTGTTTCTGTGCGTGTTTTGAAAATATGAGGGACTAGGGCACAAGCTTTGAGGGAGGAGATCAAGAGGGCTTGCTATGTTGCTGGGTTGAAGCAATTGCATCAGACTGAAAACTAAGAAGGTGAAAGATTCTCATTTGATTTTTAATTCCTGTTATGTCTCATTGCCATATTCACATGAAGTGGTTTATGATGGTGTGATTGCTTTTAAGTGGGTATTAGCTTGTTTTAGCTTTCATTTCTTGAATGTGCTTTGTAGCTATCAATATATAAATGATCTTACTAATACCAAAATCAAAGAATTTGGATAAGAAAAGAAGGACAGGGAGAAAAGCCTTACAGTTTGCTGCCAGTTTGCCACTTAGCACCTTATTATGCCTTTCTATGTATGAAGAAATGACAAGAAATTTAAATAATTGGTTAATCACTGGGTTAAATTTGTGTAACTAGAGTTCATAGAAGTCTTTGAATTACTCTTTTGTACCTAGTATCCGATGTCTCATCAAGGTACCGTATAAGTAACTGTTACAATGGGCTTGCACCTTTTTGGCATTTTCAATTAACAGAAGTAAATTTCATGTTGTTCATTCTGGTCACCACATAGTGTTTCCATTTGTCAAAAATGATCGACATTCAATATATGCACTAGTTCTTCAATAGAAGGGTCAATAATGTAAGCACCAGCCTCTAAATTTCAAGGAAGTTCTTTCTTAAGAATGCAATGCATATATAGATGTGCATGAAGAAATGGAAAAGATTTTTTATTAGTGGTATTTTTTATTTTTGGCTTGGTAATTTATTCATGGGATTTGAAGCCCCAAACTTGTCCCCGACCCCATACTTAAAGGGGATGGAAGTGCCATTTGGCCCAAAGGCCATTTGCAGCTGTAGTTTGGGGTTTTTTGGTGGAAAGGTTTAGTTTAATCTTTGGTTTGATGGAGATTCTTAGGATATAACTTCTTTAGTATGCTTCTCTTAGAGATATTGTCCCTAAGGAGTTAAAAACAATATATGAACATGGCAAGTATGATTGATTAGAAGAAGCCTTATTTCTTCCTGGAATACTGGGTATTTCTTGGCGATTCATGTGGATAAGCACTGAAGAGTTCCTCAGAAATGACAACAGAGGAACTCAGTATAGTAATATGGGATTTTGAGGGGAGAGGAGTCTGCCTTTTTCATGAGCTCAGGAGAAGTCAACCGTGCTAGGGTTAGGAACATTATCAAGGTGGAATCCTAGCAATTTCATCAAGTGTACCAAAACTATTTCCCTGGTTGTTGGAGAGTTTATTGTTATCTGCTTGAAGTTGTACACATCCCTTGATGATGGTGAATTATCATTTGATTGCCTAAAAAAGCTTGTCACCAAACATTGCACTGAAATTCATAGTATTAATATCATACAAATCAAAATTATCAACTTTGTTTTTGTTCCAACAGCCTTGAAGAGATTAATTTTAGTTTGATAAGAATGAAGTATTGTCTCAACGACATCATTTTCTGCAGCTTCAAATGGATGACACAGTGTTTGTCTGTGTGTGTGTTTCAAAAACTCTTCTCTTTGTGCTTTTATGAAAAGTCCCTATCATTCTTAACAATATTTTCAATTACATAGTAAACCATCCTAGGAAAATTATAGCAAGCATGAATATATTGCCATTTTTCAGTTCATGCAAGAAAAGCACCTGGAATGATATATGAATGGTGCTTAGCATGATATTTGTTTAATTTAACACCTTCATCAAACTTCAATAATTAGACTTGTTGAACCATGAAGCCACAGCCATCTTTTATTAAAAGAAACTTTTTTATTGTCTTCATGTAGGTCTGTTTGCACTCATGTTAAAAGGCTCCAATTTTATATATATGGGGAAAAGTATTTCCCCCTCTATGTTTGGGGTATTTCACAATTCCCTTCCCCTCAGTGAAAAAGAGCAAATACCCCCAGCCCATTACTTTTTCAGTTCAATTCAATGGAATCGCAATGATTACAAATGCAATCAAAAAAACAACAATGCAATCCTCAACTTTTTCTCTTCCTTGTAATGTATTTTTCACAAAATTTCATTGGATTTAACTGAGAAAGTAACGGATTTGGCGTATTTGCTTATAGAAAGGGAGATTAGTTGGTTTCAATGATAAGAGGAGAAATTGTGAACTATCCCAAATATGAAGGGGGGAAATTCTTTTTCTCACACGCGCGCGCACACACACACACCAGGCTTGCTTTTCTTAGCATTTGGGTCTTATCTTCACTCATCATGTATTTCAATGATAAGAGGGGAAATTGTGAACTACCCCAAACATGAAGGGGGGAAATTCTTTCTCTCTCTCTCTCACACACGCACACCAGGCATGCTTTTCTTAGTATTTGTGTCTTATCTTCATTCTTCATGTTATAATGTAAAAGTGGATTCATTATGTTGCTCCAGGAGATCTTTACTCAAGTGAATCCCTAATAAAATGGTGTAAAGCTATTTGAAGACACATTGATGTGACTGTCCAGCGTGGCATCATTGCAGAAATCTCAATGTCAATTCAGTGAACTTGTGATTGGATGTCATGTATTTTAGAATTAAAAAAGAAAAAAATATTTCTCGATTTAAACCTCAATGTGATGCTTTAAGTTTCCATACTTTCCAGGTCATTCATCTTTGATTTCTAAGTTTATGAAGAAAGATGCATCCACAATTTAATAAGAAATCATAGCATGTATGATAATTACTGAAGCTTTTCTTACTGTAATGCTAAATATCTTTCATCAAACAAAAAAAAAAAGTATTGCTAAATATCTCTTATTCGGTCAGTTACCTTTTTCAATCTCTGCTTTGCATGTGGCTGATGCCAGAATTATGGAATGCTTTTGATCTTTGGAAATCCCTTAATTTGCCTATTCCTTGTTTTCAGATATGGGGTTTCATCAAATGGTTTTATAAAACAGGTTTTAGAGATCATGCTTCGAAACAAAGTTTGGCCGTGTTTGTATGTCCTTTCTTCACCATTTTTCTTGTAGAGGTGACTTCTAAGAATTATGTTTCATGTTGCCATTTTCTCTTGACTATCAATTATTGAAGTCCAATTTGGTAATTCTATCTTTCAGTTGTGAAGAAACTATGAGATAGTCTATTCTCATTCAGTCATTCTTTTTCCTGATACGATACCTGCAACAAAACCGCCCATTATGATCATGAGTAGGTAAAAACCAGCCTAAGATAGTCAATCACTCTCGGCAAATTAACAATCCAACTATGTTAATTATAGCATCAATTTGCTAGGTATGGTCATTTTTGTGATTTCAGTTTCTTACTTTCTATGCCAATGGGATGTCCAGACCATGAGAAACCAGGCTCCATGTCCTCTTAGTGTAGGAATCTCACTATGCATCTATCAGCTTTCCCCTGAGGCATAAGCCATATTACTCAACAAATAAATTGAGAAATTTATTAACGTAAAATGTATATTATAAAAAAATAAATAAATAAACCCTATTACCAGAAGGAAGGCAATGGAAGTTCAAACTTTCAATTTTTGGTCATAAATATCACTAAGAATTTTGCAAAATGAACAAATAAGCTTCCTACACTACTCATAAAGCCAGCACAGGATCACGAAATGGATTACAAATTCACATCACAAAGTTGGTTCAACATAGGATATTTTATGTTAGAAATACTAAATGAATAGTTATGCTCGGTCTGGTAACAGTGTTTAAACAACGAAAACTGTTGTTTAAACACCACAACATGTATTTCTACACACTTTTTCACCCACATGTATTTTCATAAAACTTAAACAACATTACTTGAAATCTCTTATCAAACGAGCTCTAATATTACTCAAGTAATAAAATATGTAGGAATACCTTTATATAGGAGGTAGGAGTATGCAATAAAAATATGTGTATTATACAAGTATGTGTGCTAAACAAGACAAGTAAAGTGGGCCTAAAGCCCACAAACCTATTACACGTTAACAGTCCCTCTCGAACTCAGGGTGAAGGTGTGCGACCAACTTGAGTTTATCAACCAAAACATGAAGACATTCCTTAGGATGTGATTTAGTGAAGATATATGTAAGTTGATCTTAAGAGGAGACTAAGAGTAGCTTAAGAGCAAAATGAATAAGATGATGATAGATAAAATGACAATTAATCTCACTGAGTTTAGTCTGTTCATGGAAGATATCACTGTGAGTAATCTGAATAACACAGCTAAATACTTGAGAAGTCATTGAAGCCAAAAGAGTTTAGATGTGTAATCAGTAAGAGCACGATATTGAACGTCAATGCCAGAGCAAGTCACAACGGTTTGTTTCTTGCTTCACCAAGAGATTAGAAAAGAACCAAGAAGAAAACAATAATCGATGGTTAACCTTCGATTAATGGGACCTCCTGTCCAATCAACATCAGAGAATGCATGGAAAATAAGAGGAGACTAAATAGAGTAGTAAATGTCATGAAAGAGAGTGTCATTTAGGTATCAAAGAATACATAGGACAACAGCATAGTGAGTTGATTAACACTCATGAACTGTCATTTAATTTAAATTGGACTAAAAACAGACCAATTGTAGGGGTCTTTTTTGTGTTGTGCGTTGGGCTGGGCTGCCTCCTACGGTGATAGGCCCAAATATTCTGAGTAGGAGAGTTGAGACTAGCCCAACTGTAACTCACTTTGGGCCGATTTGTGGGCAAAGTAGGCCTCGCCTGCCAAGAATGTACTTATGGCAGGCAGAGCTGTTTCAAATGACTTATGACAGATAGATATAACAATAGCTGAAGGACAAAAATATGGTGACCTTTTCTTAATGAAAAGTGACCAAGTAATCCCTATTTATGACAATTACAGTAATAACAATAGCGTTTACAAAAGAAGTGAAGGATTAAATGACAATATGAGTTAATCAAAGAAGTAATATCAAGTCAAGTTTGGGTCCGTAGAGGCAAAGACCAAAGAGGAAGAACGCCTCCTCTCAATGAAACTAATCTTCCAGGAAAAGATCCTGCCGTGAGGATTAATTACTTTGAGGAAACCGGACCTAAATGATTAATGCCCAAAGGAATCTCTATTGTTTACTTGCCTCCAAGAGAGTGAGACTTCGAGGGGGAGAGAAAGGAACTGACCTACTGGTGCATGCCTATCACATTATCTTTCTTTTGCTTTCTGTTTTATCTTTTTTTTTTTTTTCCTTTTTTTTTTCCTTTTGTTTTCTTTTTTACTTCGTAATACCTCTGTTTTTCGATCTCTCCTACAGGGCACGACAGGGGTCCTTTTATAGGGCCTACCATGACTGAATTTTACCACTTTACCCCTTAACCGCCTTTGTCTGGTCTGGGCGTACTTGCTGACCACCAAAGAGTTCGTCTGCTCGACAAAATGGCTGCGGCGATGGCCTTTTTGGTTGGTAGGAAGGAAAGAAAGGCCGTCGCCACAAGCATTTTGTCGAGCGGGTGAGATAAATCATAAAATGGAAAAGGAGAAAGGCCATTGGGAGAAGAGGGTCAGGTAGATTGCTCATCAACACGTATGCGACGCAACAATGTTAGTGTTTGCTGGAGCTAATAATGAAGTTAGAGATGGAGGTTTACTTTCTTTTTATAGTGTTTGCTATAGCTGAAGGTTTAGACTTGTAGGTTTAAAGTTACAGACTTATCGGTGGGAAAGTTAAATAAATGTAAAAGGAAAGGTCACTTTTTTCCTTTTTTTTTTTGCAGTGATGGTCATCATTAGAATGATTATGGCACTTGAATGATTATGGTCCCTAAACCTAACTTAGTTCCTATAGTCCATTAGCTCGGTTAGTCATTTTTCTCAACTCTTTGTGTGTGTGTGTGTGTGTGTGTGTGTGAGAGAGAGTCTCTACTCTATCTCTAAACTCAGATCCACCACCACCACCACCATTGCCTGAGAGAGGAGAGAGACAAAGAATGAATGAGTTGAAGAGAATAGAGTAGGGGTTGGGTTGGAGAGAGAGAGAGGGATGAGAGAGAGAAGAGATGTTTGAGGGAGAGAGAGACATGGAAGAGAGAGTGAAGACACGAGAGAGTTTGAGGAAGAAAGAAGAGCCAGGTTTGAGAGAAATGAGAAAAATGACTAACGGTGTGTAGGAACTAAATTGGGTTTAGGGACTAATTTAATCAATTTTGAAATTTTTGAAATTTGATTGGTATTAACTTAAACCTCTAAATAACTTAGTGAAATTCATCATTCTTAAAATTTATTTATAAATTTTAATGGAAGGTTAGCATTCACATCAGTTTGTGTAAATTTTTTTGTCTATTTTAACATAAGAATTTACTTTTTCTATATTATATATTTACTTTTCAAAACACTCCACGTCTGATTATTTATTTTACACTATATTTTATTAAAATATCAAATTTTCATGACTTTTTTAATTATTTTTCTTTTTTTATACACAAAAACTATTATTCACTTTATTTCTAAAAATATAATAAATAAATAAATACAAAATAAATAATATCAGTATGTGAGGCCATTTGAGATAAAATTGGGTAAATTTTACACTTTTTATGACATACATAAACCGACGTGAATGCTTTTTCTATTACACACTCCACAACTTGACAAGCTCAGATCTAGACCGACGTGATGCAGACACGTAACAAGTGTTGAACACATGGCTGCATCGTACTGGTGTAGTACACACGAAACTAGAACCAATCCGTGTCCACCTTAACAAGGACACCTGGGACTCCAAAAAATCTAATGAGCAGTCGTTTCTCTCAGTCACCTGCCTCCTCGTTCTACCCGCCAAAAATGTACTCCAATACCAACATATTTAATTCTCTCTTATTAATTATCTTTTTAATAAAAAAAAAAAAATCTCTCTGTATAATCTTTGTATATATAATAATCCCACAAAATTTAACTGAGTCCAACTGCCCCACTCAGTGTCTCATTCGATATTATTCACTTTATTTCTAAAAATATAATAAATAAATAAATACAAAATAAATAATATCAGTATGTGAGGCCATTTGAGATAAAATTGGGTAAATTTTACACTTTTTATGACATACATAAACCGACGTGAATGCTTTTTCTATTACACACTCCACAACTTGACAAGCTCAGATCTAGACCGACGTGATGCAGACACGTAACAAGTGTTGAACACATGGCTGCATCGTACTGGTGTAGTACACACGAAACTAGAACCAATCCGTGTCCACCTTAACAAGGACACCTGGGACTCCAAAAAATCTAATGAGCAGTCGTTTCTCTCAGTCACCTGCCTCCTCGTTCTACCCGCCAAAAATGTACTCCAATACCAACATATTTAATTCTCTCTTATTAATTATCTTTTTAATAAAAAAAAAAAAATCTCTCTGTATAATCTTTGTATATATAATAATCCCACAAAATTTAACTGAGTCCAACTGCCCCACTCAGTGTCTCATTCGTTCTACTTGGACCTTAGTTGGGATCCCACCAAACATCAATGGCTGCTGTTTCTTCTTCACAAACTGAGACAAAAAGTAAGAACAAGGCCAAGGCCAAGGCCAAGCCTACGACAAAGAAATCTCTTGGTGTCCGTTTCATCAGAGGCCGACTCTACGATTCTCAGAATGGCAAAAGTTGTCACCAGGTTCAGTACTTCACTCTTTCGCATCTTCTCCAAAACCCAACAAAGAAATCAGTTTTCTTTGCTTACTTTTTTTTTTTTTTTTTTGGTTTTGATCCTAATGTAATGTAGGATTAGAGACAGTGGGGTGTTGTAGACAAAAAGGACTTTTAGGATTCAGCATGTGGGTGTTTCTTTTTTGTTTCCTGCATTTTTCTAGAATGAGTCTTTGAAGTGATCGACTGTAAAAATGTTGCAGTGCCGGCAAAAGACTTTGGATTTTGCTGCATCATGCAAAAATAAAAGTGAGAACAAGCAATGTACCTTCCATTTCTGTCACAAATGCCTCTTAAACAGGTCTGCTCTATTGTTTCATGATAAATTCTCTCTCTTCTGTTCTGTTTCTGCACAAAGTTCCTTTTTCAGTTGGGTTTGTTGTTTGGTTATGAGTTAGATACGGAGAAAAGGCAGAAGAAATGGCTGTGTTGGATGATTGGATGTGTCCGAAATGTAGGGGCATATGCAATTGCAGTTTCTGCATGTGAGTGCTTTTTTGTTTTTCTTTCTTGCTTAATGAAAGAGTACCCCACCTTGAAAGTTGCCTTTCTTGTGTTGTGTGTGTTTTTGGGTGTACTTGATGAACCCGGGAATCGAATTTTATAGGAAGAAGAGAGGCTACCATCCTACTGGGAGTCTTGTGCATACTGCAAAGGCCAAAGGGTTTTCTTCGGTTTTAGAAATGCTGCGTGTTGAGGGCTCTGAAACTTTGGATTCAGAAAAGAGTTTGAGTCAGGTCAGCAAAGCAAGTGCCTCATGGAAAAAACGAAAAGCTACCAATGAGGTATGTCAATGTTAAATTTTATTTTTTGCATTATAGATTATCTTTGGTTAAACCTCATTTGACAGTTTTGATTCGCAGAAAAGCTCAGGCCAATTGAGTTGTGTTTGTTAAATAGGTTCAAACTTATAGGGGATACCGGTCTTTTGAGTACCAAACGATGAATCATCCTAAATTTTATGTTTTGTTTTGTTTTGTTTTTTTGTTTTTTGTTTTTAAAATGAAAAAAGAAAAAAGAAAAAAAAAAAAAAAAAGAAGCTCAAAACGAAACAGATGATTGGTTTAGGGCATGAAGTTGGTGGCCTTTGTTATCTGGACTCTGCACCTATATGTGTTTTCTGTTGCTTATCATTAAGCGTTATCAACAGGAGTCAGTTATGGATTTGACAAGAGATTGCCGAAAGAGTAATGGTACTACTGGACAAAGTGATTCCAATTTCCAAGCTAAACCTCAAAAAATGAATGGCATTGGAAAAGGAACTAATGGTAGCAAGCAGAGGAATTTGAGTAAAGACAATGGTACTAAAAATTCATGCAATGGCAATGAGGATGGTGATTCACTTACTGAGAAGAGTAGTACTAAGAGACATCAGAGTACTGAAGAGGCATCTGTGCAAAGAGAAAAAACATGCAAAAGGAATCATGATGGCCAGTTGAGTGAGATGAATGGTGATAGGAAGATTCCAAAGAAAATGTCCCGACAGTGTGTCAAAAAAGAAGAAAATAAAACTGAAGGGCCAAACAACAAGAAAATTGATAATGCTGCAGCCAAGCACAAGCCAGTTAAAGAATTGCACAAGTGTAAGAGGAATATTGTGGAAGCCAACAGAATTGAAATCCCGCTGCCTCAGGGCATTGAATTAAACAGTGTTGCTGCCATTGACATACATGCCGATGATGTTGGACATGCCTTGCAATTCCTAGAATTTTGTGAAGCTTTTAGACAGGTAGATACAACATACCGATGATATATTATTAAATCAATAATAGAGTCAGTCAGTTAGAAGCTGAAACTGTGCAGGTTGTCGAGTTTGAAGTTGTCACTAATTTTCATTCCCTTTGTGATCCATTGCTGATTTTAGAATCCATTGTTCAAATGTTGCAAATGGCCTTGAAGTACCAACCTAAAGGCAACGGCGGTTTCATCTCACCAAGTTGTTTTTTCTTTCTTTTGGAGTATATTTTGTTGTTAATTCTTGATTATGATTTGAATTATAGTACTTGAGTTCACAGATTGCATTTTTAGAGATACAAAAACTCAATTTTTTTTTTAGATACTTCTCTCTTGTTCCCGCCTTTTATTTCCTTCTCTCTCTCCATTGTAGTTCCCCTCTTGTTATTTGTGTGAATAATTGAAAATGTAATACCTGAGTTATCTTTCTTGCAAAACTTAATCAAGACACCTTTTGTTATTTGTAGATTCTGATGTTTTAATTTTTGCATTGTATCAGGCCACAATAGATCCTTTTACATCAATTTATATGACCAAAGATAGTATACCTTTTAATTTAATACTGAGCATTATTTTCCTATGATCATGTTGATCTTTAGGTTCTTGATCTAAAGAAAGGACAGCCTGAACAATTACTCTGGGAAATAGCATGCGGACGATGTCAACGCCGAGCACAGGATTCTCCAATTGTTCGCTTTCATATGCAGTTGCTTTCTATGATACAAAAGGACCCAGTTAAAGGGTGTGTATGTTTACTTAGATGCCAGCTTATTCAAGTCCTATTGTCTGTTAAATTGGTTTTGGCGGTCCTTAATTAAATTTTGGATGCAGATATCCATCCTTAAATCAAACTATAGCAGGAGAGTCTTGGTTGCAATCTCTTACCAAATACATCTCTGAATCCCAGTACTTGTCGGAGGAAATGCAGATGAATTCTTTTGATGTGAACGGTGATGGATATGATATATTAGACTCCTCTAAGAAGCTCAAAATTTTGAATTTTCTCTGTGACGAAGTTCTTGGCACTGAGTACGCGATAATATGCTGTGATAATTTCTTTAATATTATCTTTTGTTTTGTCATATGCATATTCATTTTTATCTTCATTGTATATTCTTTTGAAATTTATGCGATAGTTAATGATTTTTGCATTCAGGGATTTTAGGAGTTGGATTGATGTACAAAACTCAGAAAGAGAGAAGAAAGCAAAGGAAAACGTTCTTGCTGAAAAAGAAAAAAGAGAAAAGGTCATCACATGAATTTAGCAAACTTTCTGCGATAGCAATTATATATTACAATTAATCTCTTCTAACTAAACTGCTTTGTATAGGTGAAAAATATTAAGAAAAAGCTTCAGGATGAGATGGCTGGAGCTATTCTTTTGAAAATGGGTACTCCCCTTTCCATTGCTGAGCATGAGGAGCTTGTTTCAAAAATAAATTTGGAAGCAGCCCAAATCCTGGAAGAGACGCTAGAAGCAAGAGATGTTGTGTTTGACAGTATGTTTCTGGATCATCAATATCTCATAATTCTGAAAGAAGATCATTTGAAGCAGCATAAAACAAATATCTTAATGAAGTTGAATTGATTGATATTTCAACTCATGGTTATCCACTGAACGTGCTAGTTTTCTCCTGATCAGTATGGTCTACGAGTGTACAGTCTCATGTAACAGTTTTTTTTTTTTTTTTTTAGGGGGGGGGGGGGGACATGTCAAATGAATGGACAAAATGATAATATCTTCTCTTTTATTAGTAATTGCACTGCGCCTAGTGGGTCTTGAACCCACAACCTCATCTTTTGTATCGTTCTTACAAGGAGAGGGGATGCCATGATGATATCTGCAAAGATCTTATGAACTTCTAAATGAATTTTGTTATTTAAATGGGGGGGAGAGGATAAAAATTAGTATGTTCTTACATTCCAATAAGCATTGAGATTAATCCTCTGGCCAGCAATGTTCTATGAATATAAGTCCATATAATCTATAACTTTCAGGATGCTTGTGTATGTTCTGCCATCATCATTTGCATACAATTTTTCTTCCTTTTGGGTACTAAAATGTATATATATTTTGCTTGTGTACAAGTCAACTTTCATTTCCTTATTAAAATTTCTTCTTTAAATTGATGGCTAAAGAGGAGCAGCAATCAGATGCTGTTAGATCTGAGCCTATATTCTTGGATGAACATGGTCGCAAATTTTGGATATTGAGATGTTATTCTGAAAAAAGGGATATTCTGCTTCAAGGTCTGGTTACATTTATCATCCAAATTTCAAGTGGTTTTACTTAGATTTTAGATTGCAAATTTTAACTTTTCTTTTTCTTCCTACTGTAGATGTTCGAAGGGGTGATCTGGTTTCTGTCCCGGAACGATGGTATAGCTATGATGTTGAACAGAAGGCAATTGTTATGGAATATATTGCATCTTTAAGGTGAAAAAAAAATATTTATTTAAGTTGTTTTCCTCGTGTATTTTACAGTTATATTAGAGAATTCATATTTGTTAAAGCTAATTGTCATGATTAGAGATTAGTTTTACGCGGAATGGACAAACTAGGGTCCTCTAGAATTTATAGGGTACCTCCATTGTGGAGTTTCTAAAATCTTATCCATCTTGTTTGAAATGAATGAATTTGATTTTGCCATGTCATTAACAATTTAAATAGATATCAAAATAGTGATAGTCAGTGTTTTTTCAAATGTTGATAGCATAGTAAAATCTTATCCACTCATTTCAAAATGAATTGATAGGATTTTAGGAATTTAATGGTAGAGTTACCTTAGGTCCTTAGGAACTCTAAAGTATCTTAATTTAATAATACAGGTTAATTTTTTTTGTTTCATACAAGGGCATGCAACGAGGTTTTTTGGCTGTTGGGTGTTAAAGATATCAAAGCCAATTCTATTTAAGGCTCTAGTCTATTATATAACTTGAATCCAAGTTCATTACATCAAGTTCTATGAGGAGTTCAAGCAAAGTAATTATAGTCTTACTTGAAGTACAAGCAAACTAATCTTATTCTTACTTGTAATTCAAGTATTGTTCATTTAGGATTTAGCCTACTATAAATTTCCATAAATGGGTTCATTGTAACAATCAGAGCTTAATAGTAAAGATGTAGCTATCAAGCCCTTTCCATTGTGGAAGTATGTCTCTAAGACCAAATCATGTTAATTCTTGCGTTCTTTCTCCCTTTTCTCCCACCACCTTTATTTTCTTCTTCATATTTTTTTCATATCCATCAACTGAGTTTTGCTCTCTTTCTACATGGTAATAGAGTTATGTTTTATCTTTTCTAATATGTTATCAAAGCCAATCCCATGCAACCTCCATTAATTATTTTGTAACATTCATTAATAATTTTATATTAATCCAAATCTTTAATTTCTGGATCTAAGTTTCTTCCCTTATCATCACTGCCAATAACTCTAAAGGATCTTTTTTAGTTATTCCCTACTGTGGACAGCATCAAGACAACCTCATACGCGTCTTTCGGATATTTTCTCACTAGATGATCTTAGCAATTTCAACTTCATTCAATGGGCACATGTTTCTTTATTCCGAGCTTGGTTTCGGCTTTCCTTCTAATAGTCCTCAACTATCTTGACTGAGTATCACCGGAACTTGTTGGTTGGTAACCTCATAAATTGGCATTCTTTCAGGTTATCTTCACATTGCTTTAGTTGGACCTCGCCTCTAATCAATGGTCTTTATTTTTCTTTCTTTTAACATGCCTCTATCATCTTTAGACAGAATATTCCAGACTATGCCTTTGATCAGTAGCTTCTGCAGGAATGCCATGCACTGTGCTCGGCAATCAAGTCTCAATCATAGCATGCATCTAACCTTTATTCAACCTTTTATCTACACTTCATTCTTTTATCTGCACTTCATTTAATTGAGTCCATTCTGGTCAATTGTGCATCCAATCTGGTTACACTTTCCCTCCAAGTCGCACCTTCTTTCCAAACTCAAGTTGTTTTCAAGCCTCCACCTTGAGTTTGAGGGGGATGTTAAAGATATCAAGGCCCAATCCTGGTTAAGGCCCTAGGATGTTATGAAACCCTAATTTTGGTTCATTATATCTAATTCTACTTAGAGTACAATTAAAGTAATTCTAATCTTTCTTGGAGTAAAAGCAAAGTAATTTTATTCCTATTTGTAACTCAAGTATTGTTAGTCTAGGATTTAGCCTACTACAAATATCCATCAATGGATTCATTGTAATATACAAAGCTTAATAGTAAATATCAACATCAAGGGTTTTTCACTGTGGATGTAGTCCTCTAAGGCCGGACTATGTTAATTCTATGTGTTCTATCTCTTTCTATTTCTCTCTCCAACTTCTCTATTTTCTTCTTCATATTTTTTCATATCCATCTATTTAGTTTTCTGTCTATCTACATGGTATCAGAGTTATATTTTATCATTTCTAATATGGTATCAAAGCTTAGTCAACTACACATCCAATCTGGTTATACTTTGCCTCAAGGTCTCACCTTCTTTCCAAACTCAAGTTGTCTTCCACCTTGAGTTTGAGGCGGATGTCAAAGATATCAAGCTCCCATATGTTAAATAACTCTAATCCAGGTTCATTATATATAGTTCTACTTGGAGTGCAAGCAAAATAATTCTGACCTTACTTGGAGTACAAGCAAGTAATCTTAAACCTACTTGTAGTTCAAGTATTGTTTGTCTAGGATTTATCTTTCTACAAATAACCATCAATGGGTCCATTGTAACACATAGATCTTATTAGTAAAGATATATGCATTAAGGGCTTTGTGCTGTCAATATAGGCCTCCAAGGCCAAACCATATTAATTCTTTGTGTTCTCTTTCTCTTCTTCTCTCTCCATCTTTATTTTCTTCTTCATAGTTTTTCATATCCATCAATTGAGTTTTGTTTTCCTTCTAAATGGTATCAAGAGTGTGGTCAATTGCAAATTCCTTCTAGTTACGATTTCCCTAAAGGTCTCACCTTCTTTCCTAACTCAAGTTGTCTTCAAGCTTCCACCCCCTCCTTGAGTTTTACGGGGGATTGTTTTTAGATAAATAATATAACTTTATTGAAAAAACAAAAAGATAGCCCTAGTACACAGCCCAAGTATACTATGAGACCATCACAATGAAACTCTCAAAATTTCAATGATCAAATAGATCTAAAAGAGAAATAAAAGAAAATAAATGCAAAGATGACATCCAATCAAACAAAGATTTCCAAAAGAACATCTTTAGATTGGGAATAGTCTGTCCACAAATGATAAAGATATCAAGCTCCAATCCTAGTTAAAGCGCTAGTCTAATATATAACTCTAATCTAGGTTCATTATATCTATTTTACTTGGAGGGAAAGCAAAGTAATTCTATTCTTACTTGAAGTACAAAGTAATCTTATTCCTACTTGTGGTTCAAGTGTTATTAGTCTAGGATTTAGCCTACTACAAATACCCATCAATGTGTTCATTGTAATGCACAAAGCTTAATCGTAAAGGGGTAGCCATCAAGAGCTTTTCACTATGAATTTAGGCCTCTTAGGCTGAAAGCAACTTAGTTGTATAAGAATTTGGTACATAAATTCATTCCTAGGAGGGTTTCTATTATTTATTTGTTCACAAATATTAAATTGATCACAAAAGAAAACTTTGCTTTTGTCTATGCTTTTTGTCATATCTTTTTGTTCACAGCTAGTTCCAAGCCCAGAAAAAGGAATAGGCTTGCAGTAGGTTGATGGCTAGACTAAAATTTAGTCACTCTATTTTCAAATGTAAAGAAAACATTGACCAATTTGTTCTCTGAGGGTAGACAGATTGTCAAATTGACATGTCTATGATTTAAGACCTCAAAATAAAACTCACTCCTGCCTTGACTGTGAAAATAACAAAAAGCAAAGTCAAATTTTCTTCTTTTATTTACAATCTGTTGAAATTTTTGAATCATATAATACAATATATATTCAGCATTACTTTGTTGTCATAGATCTATCATCACCATTAGGAAATCAGATACACTTGTTGAAAATCAATTTTGAAGATGCTTTCCCCTATTGATTTATTGTAGATTATCCTATATATGCATTAACTTTCTAGAGTCCAGACTGTACATGTAATATTATTGAAATAGGATTTTATCAACCTATATAGGATTGATATAAGATACAAAATTAGACTAAGAGATAATTAAAAGTCAAAGCTAAACCTAGAAATAACTGTGAGATAATACATAAAGAAGCATAATCAAGTCCCAAGATTGATTGAAATATGATGCACTGGGTATGATTTGTTGCATCTCACCCTAGAGTAAATTGGTATCCCTGCAAACCACAATTAGTAGGAGAATAATTTTATGAGGTTTCAGACACCAGCATTAACTAGAAGATTCTGCAAATTTTGGAACAATATGCAGAGAAAAGCCAAGAATGGATTAGAGTGGAAGTAAAGAAAATGTTTAATTGCTCATGCAGTTTCTTTCATTACTCTTTTTGGGTGGGGGGAGTAAGTTATGGAAAAATAAGAATTTTGATTAACCCAGAGTTGTTTGAAATTTTATGAACAAGTTCATCATAAGTTTTCTGCAATAACTGTCAAACATTTTCCAAAAATTGCGACTTTTAAATGGAATGCAGGGATACTAATTTTTTTTTCTTTTTTTGGGGGGTGGGGGGGTGTNAATACCTTCTACCATGCCAAACATGTTTCAAGTCCTTTTTATGAGAGGGCAATTCCTTGTACATATTTTTGCCAGGAAACTTGTTGCTCACAGTAGTCCATATGCCTCTTGATTGTACAGGTGTAGATTTAAATCTGAAAAAAAGATCTTTTAGACCCTTTATGTTATGCAGCAGATTAATTTAGTTTAATCAATTAACCAAGTGTGTATTCAACATGATCACAAGTTAATTTGCACAAGGGTGCAAAGCACCATATGTAATACCAAGGTTGTCAAAATTGCAATTTGGATCGTAGGATCGCACGATTTTACGATCCTACCTCACCAAAACATTTAAAATCGCACTAGGATCGTAAAAATTGTAAGATTGTATGTAGGATCGTAGGATCGTGTAGGATCCGACCGATCCTACCAAAACATTAGTTTTTAGTCCTACGTACGAGATCCTATTCATCTTAACAAAACATTAGTTTTTAGTGTTTTTATTTATTTTTAATTTTTTGGTTTTTTTTAAGGGATAAATTTTTGGTGTTGGTGAAGTTTTAAGGTTTTTTTTTTTTCCTATGTTGTGATGCTATGGTTTTTTTTTTTTAATTATAAAATTATGTTAACCTAATTTAATGTTTTCTAATTTTTAGTTCACTTGTAATAAATGAAAGAATGCTTCATCATTTCTAAATGAAGAATTTACATTGGCTTTGCTACATTTTAAGCTATGATGTTAAATTTGTTTTATCAATATACTAATTTGTGTTTTAATATTACTAAAAAAAAATTTATATATAATTTTATTAGTATGCCTTTATTTGTATATTGATTGATTGATTTTTTTACGCATGCTCTGTAATTGTTGCTTAGTGGTATAATTTGAATAATTGAGTATGAAGTTGTATCTTAATCTCTTTTGCATCTTTAGTATACAAATATACAATGTTTACATAAATGATGAAATGACCGATGATGATTAGGACGATGGTCATAAGAACCCTACAATTAAAAAAATTAAATGTTCACTTCACCTTAATATTAATCTTGCTTTTGGATTTTTTATTTTAGTTAACTAGTTTCCATTTAATAACTTATTTTGGATTTTAAACTTGGAACTTGAAACTTAAATTTTGGAAAATATTTTCATATTGTTGATAAATATTTTGATATTTGATTGCTAATTAAACATTTATTGAAACTTTTTAGATATATTAGGTCAAAACTTAAATATATTTGTTTCGTTATAGACATAGCGATATATGACATGTAAATTATATCATATAATGCAGATATTTTTTTTCTTTTTCTTTTTTTATGGATAAATTCATGGTTTACGTGATTATTTAACATACAAAATCATTATCAATGTGTCTTTTTGTTTTAAATATGAAAATATGTAAGATCTTATAATTCACGATCCGATTTTACGATCCATGATCTTACCTACTACTCACGATCTTACGTAGAATCTCGATTTTGACAACTTTGTGTAAAACAATAAACAATAAAGCATATAATATAAAATATGGCGACCAAGTGCAAAACTGGTGGAGAACTTACAAAGGAAAAACCATTAGGGGGGTTTCCAAACCTCGAGAAAGAGTTCATTAAATAGAATTGAAGTTGATAAACTAAGATCATCCCTTATCTCCGGACTCTACACTCATTAGACTACTTACTGACATGATTCTACAATCATATACAAGTTGTTTGGACTCTTCTATTTTGAACACCTTCCACAAACTGCATATGTGGCTCTAATGACCATCTTGAAGATTTTATCTCCATAGCAACACACTTGGATAGAGGCTTCAACTTTGACTTGCACTATGGCAGCAACAACACTGTAAAAGATAATACTCTTCTCTTTGAACTCAAAAGTTGATTTTTTTTTTTTTTTTTTTTTTTTTTTTTTTTTTTTTAATGTCGTTGAAGTATACTACAAAGTCTCTCTATACCTTGAAATTTGAATAAGTCATGCATAATAGGATCTTATATAGTTTTTTTGCATGTAGTGAATAAATTCTGATGTAACAGTCAACTGATTTAATACACATCAATTTTATTACTTATAAAAAATTGTGGGAGATATAAGTAGGGTTGGCAATATTAGTTAACCAATGTCTCACAATTATCTGGGACCCTTGCATCTTGTGTTGTAGCCAAGTTCATCCTATAAGTAGTAAGCTAAATGACAGTAAGTATTGTGTTCTTCAAACTAAGGTTTTGAAATTTGTTATTTTTGACTTCTTGTCATCATTATTATTTTGTTAGGGGAAGAAAAAAAACTTAAAAACCAACGAATTCCTTTCAAGACTCTTTGAGCCTTGACTATGATCTTAAAGAATGCACAACTTGTAAGGTGAACAAAACCCCTGATCGCAACATTTTATTATTCTATATTCACTTCACAACAACAATAAGAAAAAAAGACTTATTATTAGATTAAATTGTAAATTACATTTCTAAAATTTTGTGTTATTTGATTTTGTCCTTTAAAGTTTCAAAATTTTGAATTAATCCCTAACATTACCTATCGTTTTGATTGAAAGTCATTTTGTCCATGCCCATGTTGAGGTAGTAGTTAAGTGCCATCTCAGTACAAATAATTGAATAAAAATTCAACTTTTTTATTAAGTTTGACAAAATAACTCCAACCCCTAACGTAACCAAACTAATATTATAAATTGAGATTTGGATTCTTTTCATTTCAAAGTGAAATGGAGGTGTTCATTTAAAGGTCATGATTCAAAGTGAAATAAATTTCAGATTTAGATTTTGCTAACTCATTTAAATTTTCAACTATAATAAAAATTTAACTGTGATTAAACTAAACTAAATTTAATGAATTAGCAAAATATAGCCCTTAGATTTATTCCACTTTGAATTATGCCTTTAAAAATTAAAAATAGTTTCACTTGAAAACTTGATTTGTGGCCAATGCGTGAAGATTATTTACTCCGAGGGTAGTTCAAGTTGGATGAAAAAAGCCCAAACCAACCCAACCGAAGGCCCAAACCCACAGGCCCATATATGAGCGTTGAAAACTCTCGTCAATATAAAAGGCGGGAACTTCAAAAATAACCATTATTCATTAGGAGGTGTAGTAGTAGGTGTTCAAGCTTTTCGCAGAGAGAAAATGGAGGATTCGGGAGCGATTTTGTGCCAGATATCTTCCCTGAAGGACATGCTCGACCAGGTATATTCCTTCGCTTCTGTTTCTACTGATTGCTAGGGCTCCATTTGCTACTTCCTTAGCAACAATCGATTTGTTTTGTCCTGTCCTGATCGATCTTCTGGTCTGTGTTAGGTGAACGATGAAATTGAGGCCAACATTCAGATCACGCGCGAGATTGAGTCGGAGATCGTCAAATGCTCCGAGATCGAGACCGCTTTGGCTCTCAGAGAATCGGAACTAACAAAGACGCTTTACGTTTCGCACTTTGAAATCAATGGATTCGCCATCGTCACTGGTATCTAAGCTTTATGAAATTAACTTATTAAATAATTCATATCCATGAGTTTTTTTTTTGCTTCGAAGCTATTGCAACTTTGATTTTTGGAAAAAAAAAAAAAAAACACTCATAACTTGTATTTGATGTTTTAGTATTTTGTTGTCATGTGAGTTGTGCAAATGCACTCATTTACAATAAGTCTCGATTCACTATAAAATTTCACAATGTAATGTCAGTAATGGACTTAGATAAGAACTAGGAAGAACTAATCAACTCGACTGTCGGTGGAAAAATGTTGTCTATAGCATTACTTTTTAAGTGCTATTAGAATTATGATTAAATGATTAAATTTACCACTTCCTAATAGTTTAAACTTTTGGGTGATTTGGTAATTTGACATAGTATCAGAGTCGGAGATCTTGAGTTTAATCCCGATTCCACTCTACTTTCTATTTAAAATATTAAAAATCCTACGTGTTTGGGCCCACTTATTAAGGGGGAGTTTAGGCCTGAAGAGAGTGAGAATTATGATTAAATTCACCATTTTCTAATACCTTAAGTTTTTGGGAGATTTGGTAATTTGATGAGTGTGTTTCATCACATTCAAGGATTTTGATTCTTGTGCATGTTGTTCCATGTTTGTATGTCTTTGATGGACACTTGTTACTCTTTCAACTCTTCAAATTCATGTTTCCCTTTTTTGGCAAATAGCTAATTCAAGGGCCTCACTGAATTGCTTGGAGAAGGATTTATGTTGTGCAAGAATGAAGCAAGATGAGATGCTGAGAAGAATCAATGACAAGCGGTATTGACCAAATTGTTTGTAAGTGTTAATGTGGAATCTCTGTTCCCTATATATAATGAATACTATATATAGAGAAGCCTCAATTTTCACCATCTCACCTGTTTTTTTGATGAAAGAGTTCCTGTCAAACCTGATATTTGCAAATGATCTGTTTTTTTTCCTTTTCTAAAAGTGCTTTCTACGTCCACATGACAATGTATGTGTGGTCAGGTTGGTCAGCAAGTTGATGCATGTAGCCGTAGGCACCGCCGGGGAGGGGGGGGGGGGGGGGAGGGGGGGGGGGGGAATTGTGGATGAGTTATCTTACATTTACTGCTTGCTTTGGGCCTTTTCTTTGGCTTTATTTATTTATTTATTTTTCTATTTTTCTATGTCATACTGATTTTAAGAATCTAGTACAACATGTTGATGTGGCCATTGACATTGTTTAATATCACAGAGAAATCATGAAATTCACAAGTGTATATTTATACATGAAATTAAGGTTCCAAATGGACTCTCACAAGGCTATGCAGTGATTTTATGTTTTCATATTATTATCCTATACTGCAGAGTCCATCCTAATTGCATCTAAAGCTTCTTATAAATACTTGTCTTAATCTAATATGTAAAAGTACCAGTGGAAGTCGCATTAGAAACTTCAATCTCTAAGTTTGATTTAACTGTTATGTAGCATAGAAACTGATGACTGAGCTGTTTCTGTACAGGGAAGGATTTACCACACTGTGCCTAGAATTCCAGAGGGACATTGACATAGGAAAAAATGATGAATTGAGGGCTTTGCTGTCAGAGAAAGATCTTCTTGAAAATGAAATCCATCTCTTGGATAAGAAAAATAATGCCTTGAAAAATTCAATGTTGGCATTTGTGGAAGAAATTCTTGAAGATCTTCATAAATCTAACTCTGGTAATATTCACTATTATTGTTTCATTAATTTCTTTTCGTTCAAAGGCATGGTTACATAAATTTCTTTACCTACATATCTTTGCTTTTTCTTTTTGTTATTATTCTTGAACTTACTATGTCCTTATATGATGTAATTTTTTTTTTTTTGGTTAGTATGACTTTACTGCACATTTGTTATTACTGAATATCTATTTGTGTGTGTATGAGTGTATTGTTTCTTTTTATATTGATTACACAAATATAATAGTTCTAACTGTATTTTACATCTGTATTTTTATGGCCAACACATCCAATGAGTTTGTAATAAGTTAGTATTTGACTGATGTGGAGATTTAGTTTAAAAAGTAAAGGATAAGAATGTACTTTTAACGCACCCAGCTTATTTTTTTTTATGTCATTAATATAATACAAGGATAAAACGAAATTACAGGTTTTGTAGCTCCACTTGTATATAAAGGGACAAGTTCTTTTTCTTGGATGTTGCTGTTAGAGTATTGGGTTTATGTTGATGTAATGGCCTAAGAGGCCCAGTTATGTTGTAAGCCGATATTAGGCTAACCCTAGCTTCTAGGTTCTATATGTACCTGTTAAGGGTTCGCTGTAATTGATGATTGAGTATACTTTAAAGATGTAACCGCTGGGGCTTTATTTTGTGGATGTAGGCTATTGGGTGAACCATGTAATCTCTTGTATTCCTCTCTCTCTTTTGCTTCCGCTTCTCTATATTATTTTATTCCCGTCTTTAACAATTGCAAATAAATTAAGGTGGTTATAGTGACAATCTGGAATTATATTACTTTTTCTTGTTACACAAGCTGAAAACTGCTCCTCTCTCTCTCTCTCTCTCTCTCTCTCGCGGGTACATTCTGTGGATTGATGAGACAAGGTGTTAAAGCTAAAGAGTTGTTTAGGTTTTTGAATTTCAAAATTAAGTTGCAAAAGAAAATAAGAAAGGATTCTGCTGACAAATTACAAATGATGCTGCAACGCTAGTTGAGAACAATGCCCAGTACACACATCAAAATAATAAACATATGCATGCCTAAGTTCAAGTTATCCTTGTAGGCAAGGCTCAATGTGTGTGCTATTGTGGAATTATCAGATGAAAGAGAATCGTTCTTGAGATTCTAAAAACATCTAAACTACTGTTGGTTTATTTTGTCCTGAGAATGATATTCTCCTTATGGACGTAATATGTATGGGAATGATGCTGAAGGCTTGGAATGATTAATTTGGGATTGTAGGCTACAAAATATGGAACTTTTGATGGATATGGTATCATATATGTATGGTTAGTGAAGACTGAAGACAATCATGGTGCCTGTGAGAAGATGTGTTAAGTGCAAGTTGGAGGTGTTAAGTTTCTGTAGATGCTGCTGTTAATTTGATACAGCAGACAAAGTATAAGTAAATTGAATATGTCATAACTGGATGATTTTTTGTCCTTCCTAGTAGGCTAACTCTTTAATGTTGGAAATGCATGTGTGAAGTATAACATGTCTCTCATGCTTGATTTTGGCTTCAGTTGGATTTTATTCTAATATTCTCAATTCAGCTCTTAGTAATGTAACCATAGAATTTAAGTTAGGAGCTCAATTTTTGCCCATTGGTCACCGTCCTGAGATTGCTTCGAGTATGGATATAAATGTTGCTATAAATTTTATTTACCAAATAAATTATTTAGATCACAAGATAGTGACAGATTGGATAAAATTTTAATCTCAAACTTGCCAATCTTTCTAGTACTTTGCCAGTGATTCTCTGATATGTCCCACACTGGTGCTAATGCAGCTTTACAAGTTGAGATAGAGACTGGGAATCAGGAAAATGAGAAATTGCTTAAGGATATTGATGATTTGCAGAAACTGTTGCTTTCAACTGTCATGGCTGATGATGATCATTGGTAAGTGTTTGTCTTTGATTAATTGATTGACTTGCTGGGCCTCCCACCCCCTGAGGTTGTGTCATGTCATTTTTGTTGGAAACCTTTTGTTGTTAACAAATTATCATGGAACAATTTCTTTTGGGAAAATTATACTAACATCACTGTGGTATAGCGAAACTAGATTCATTATATCCAATTTTTCCAAAAATGACACTACCCCCAAATTTCCAAAATAATTAATGCTCTGCTGCCTTGACCCCCTTTCTGGTCTAATGGAGTTTGTTACCTTATCAAAAGATCACTTAGACAATGTCAACATCCTCTCTGAGAATTCCTTATCAGAAGCACAGTCCTCCTCACCCCCAGCTGGCTCAAATGAATCCTCACCAAATCCAGGCAACAGATTCCCAAAATCACTCCAAAGCTCATGATCTGCCTCATAACTTTCGCTTAAACAAAACTTGGCCAAATTTTGAGGAACTGTGCATGAACTGTTAATGTGGAAATAATTTTGTAGAAATGTAAACGTGCAATCTTGAATTTCTATATAAACACATACCTCTGCTGATGCAATGACATATCAAAGCGTTAGTCTAAAAACTGAATTTGTTACTTCCATTCATGGTATCAAAGCCCCATCAGGAAAATTCTTCTCACTCATGGTTTCATCCTCTATTCCCTCAACCATATACCTGCTTACCATCAAATTAGATTGTGATAACTACCTGCTCTGGAAGAGTCAGTGGGTCCTAATCCTCAGAGCCAATAAAATGATGTGCTAAGTTGATGGCTCCATTCCTTGTCCTTCAAAATTTCTCATTGATAAAGCCAATCAATCAATTCAGAATGGACCAAACAAGTGGGAAATGATTTGCTTGCCCTCCTTTGGATAAATGCCTTAATACATATGTATTGTAAGGCTGCAACTTGTGGTTAGATAGCAAACCTTGTGTGAGGTTTGGCTTCGCCTTGAGTCATGGCACCATATCAATCTTATTCAAAACTCTTGCAACTGAAACAACAGTTTCAATTGACCCGCATAGAAGGAATGTACATTCCTAAGTTCTAGGACAAAATGAAAAGTATTGTTGACTCCCATGGCATTATTGGCCAACCAATCTCAGACTTTGATCTCTGTAATCAAGTCTTGAATGGCCTTCTCAAAAAAAAGTCTTGAATGGCCTTGAATCAGAGTTTGATCCCATTCACACCTTGGTTATTATCTGAGAAGAGCCTATCATGTTCGACTAGCTCTTTGGTCAACTCCTCACCTATGAGCTCTGTTTAAAGTCCCATCACTCATTCATGATGGGAAAACCATCCACTGCTCTCTTCACAAACACTACAACTCGGAATAACTACCAAAACCTAGGCAGAGAACAAATCAAAGGACATGATCATGGCTGTGCCTAAGGTAACAACTATGGTGGCCACAACAACACAACTAATTATGGCAAAGCATCAAAGCATGCTTCATCCACATGCCACACCAAAACACTTGATACCAAAAGCACTTCAGTCCCCCATCATACCAACTGAACCAAGCTCCTATACACAAGTGGCAAAGGTCAAAGAATGGTGTGGTGCAATGGCATTGGAGTTTGAAGCTTTACAAAACCAAGGCACATGGTCCCTGGGCCCTCTACCAAAAGGAAAACATGCTGTTAGCAATAAATGAGTAAAATGACAGTGTTGGGTAAAAAAAAAAGTTGATGGCACAATAGAAAGATACAAAGCCCGTTTAGTAGTAACGGCTTTGACCAACAATCGGGAATGGATTACTCAAATACCTTCAGGCTTCAGCCCTGTTGTTAAAAATGTGACAATCAGAAAAATCCTAACAATTGCAATTCAAAATGGGTGGCACATTCAACAACTTGATGTGCACAATGTATTCCTCCCTGGCATTTTGAAAAGAGGAGGTATACATATCACCACCTCAACGTTTTGTTGATCCTAATTACTCTATGTATGTGTGCAAGTTAAATAAATCTACCTGTGGCCTCAAAAAATCACCAAGACTAATTTACTTGCCTAACAGATTACCTTCAAGGCCTCGACTTCACTGGCTTAACTGCAAATCCTTCATTGTTCATCAGTAACACGACTGGCTCTGTAATCTTTACATTAACGATTTTCTCATGATAGGAAATCCAGAATTGAGTCTAACTGATTGTTTAAAGTCCTCAATCATCCATTCACAATGAAAGATCTCAGTCCACTGCATTACTTTTTGGGAATTGAAACTCACAGGTTGTCCACCATTCTTCAATTTAGCCAATTAAAGTACATCTTGTAGCTCATCCAATGAACCAAGATGGATGATGCAAAACCAATTAAAACACTGGTACTTTCAGGATGCAACTCTCCAAGCATGGTGTTGAAGAGATAACTGATCCAAGTGAATACAAAATCTCATTGGAGCATTGCAATATGTTACAATCACAAGGCCAGACAACATATTTGCTGTAAATTAGGTTTGTCAGTACATGCACTCCCCTCGCTCACACCATCTCATAGCTATTAAAAGAGTTCTTTGATACCTAAAGGGAACCTTTCACATGGGACTCAGAAAAATATAATGCTGCACTGCCCTAACAACTTACTCTAATGTTAATTGTGCTGGTGATCTAGATGATTGACAGTAGGCTACGCAATATTTCTTGGTAATAACCTAATCTGATGAAGGAAAAAAAAACCGACAGTGACCAGATCAACCACAGAATCTGAATATTGCTTACTAGCAATCACTGTAACTGAGCTGTCTATCACGGATTAAAATGCTTCTACAAGACCTAGGAGTCTTTCTACCTCACCATGCCAAAACCAAACATGTCGAGCTAGACCATCATTACATTTGGGAAAAAGTCATCAAAGAATTGATATAGTAGTTTGGTCTGTTTGGTCCATTGATCAAATCAATGACATTTTTATTAAAGGACTTTCATCAACAAGTTTTCAGCCTTTATTGTTCAAGCTTGACATCACAGAAGTGTCCCTCGACTTGCCTTTTTTTTCTTTTTTCTTTTTTTTTGGGGGGGGGGGGGGGGGGGGTGTTATCATATCAGAAGAAGACCACTCAAACAATGTCGAAACCCTTTATCAGATAAGAAGAAGATCACTCAGGCAATGTCAAGACCCTCTGTTCAAAAATGTAGTCCTCACATCAAGCCGGTCAAACGAGTCCTCACCAAAGCTGACAAACAGATTTTCTAAATCACTCCACAGCTCATGATCCATCCTATAATTTTTGCTCAAACAGAACCTGACCAAGTTTTGAAGAATTGTGCATGAACTGTAAATAATGAAATGATGTTGTAGAAAGTAGATGTGCAGACTTAAATTTATATATAAACACATGCCCTCTGCTCATGCAATGACATAGCAGAGCATCATTCTAAAACCGAGTATGTTATTTCCTTTCAGAGTTAACATTGAACACAGAAGGAATATTCCCAATAAAACAAAATTCTAATAATCCAAATAGACATATCTTGTAATCAAACACTCCACCACCCTGAACCAAACATTACACAACTCCTTTGCTTTTTTCTTTTCTTCTTTTACTTGGCATTCAAGCAAAGCAATGGATTAACAACTAAAAATCTATGCCCTGTTTGAATTGTACTAATAGTCAGAAAAATCCAAATCCCCCCCCCCCCCTCTCTCTTCCAAAGACTTCTCAGCTACCAAACAAAGAATAAAGCTTGTCATATACAAATATAGAGATAGAACTCCGATCCACTCAATACATAAGAGCATAGAATTACACAATGCCAATATGATGAAATTCGATTAATTAGCCATTAAATTTTTTGGCTTTGCATTTTGGCATACAAGGAGAAATATATATTATCTTCAAACCATGCGTTTTTGTGGTTTTGGGTTCTTGTAAATTACAACTTATAATGGATAAACTGAAACTGGTATGTTCTATCATCTATGTCATGGAGGATTGATGAGGAAGAAGAAGAAAAATAAAAGATAGAAAATGGTTGGGGAAGTGTTTGGTTACAGGGGTGGAGTGCTTGAACATGGAAAATGAATATTCCTTATTCCATGTCCAATGTTAACCCCATCTAATAAGGGAGTCAAGGGTGTGGAGTGTATATTTTGGGAATTCGGGAGGCATTTTCATTTTTTTAAGAAAATTGGATATAGCAAGTCTAATTTTTTCGGAGTTGTCATACTGTGTTAGTGTAATTTGTCATTTTTAATATAATCAATACAAGCACATTTTACATACTCGGGGTAATTTGTTGGCTAGCATTAGTGAGAAAAAGAATATAATAAGCTGACATGTGTTTAAAATAATATTGCAAACTAGCATCTCGAGTTTTATAGGCTCGATTTCCATCAAAAATCAAGGCTCAAAGACTCGATTTCAACTTGCTGATTTGGAAGTATAATGCCACATGGATCTTGAGTCTTATAAACTCGAGTTCTATAAAGCAAAACCGAGACTTTAAGACTCGATTTTCGTTGTGCAAATTCCTTAAACTAATCTTTGAAGTATAATGCCACATGGATCTTGAGTCTTATAGACTCGAGTTGTAAAAAGCAAAACTGAGTTTTTAAGACTCGATTTTTGTCAGGAAAAATTTTATAAACATAGATCGTGCTCCTTAGTAACTCATTGCACACTCTCTCACCCATAACACTCCTAGCCTCTAACACTTTTCACACTCCTCAGTAACTCAATACCTTACTCACCCATAACACCCACACTTCTCACACCACATTGCCTCTTTCTGTCACTGCTCCTCCCTCTCAACAAATTTACATATCAGGCAAGGGTTTGGATTTTATTGTCATTGCAGTTGGGTATTATTTGTTGTTGGGTGTGGATTAAAGACCTTGACTATTTATTTGGTAGATATTTAACATAACTTAGCTAAGATACGATGATATTGTGAATATATTCAACTTTGTTTTGTTAGTGTAAATATTTTGACTATTTATTTGCACGGTTTTTGTTAGAAAAATTTATTCATCATTTCTAGGCTCTTATCAAGAATGTGTTTTTATCAAGATCTTACAAGGATTTAGGCCTTTTTTTTTTTTTTTTTTTTGGTTATTGGGTACGAAATGGGTAATGAAATATATCAAGATCTAACAAGGATTTTGGCTTTTTTTTTTTTTTTTTTTGGTACAAAATGGGTAGTGAAATTCATGTCCTTTGAATGAATTGTAATGAAATAGATATGTAATTCATGCCCTTTGAATGTGTAATAAAATGACTTTTTTTGTATTGGGTATGAAATGGGTATGAAAATGTTATGGGTATGTAACTAGATAAAATGTTGTATACTTTTACAAGGATTTTTTTTTTGGTATTGGGTATGAAATGGATAGTCTTAGCATGACCAAAAAAGAATTTGGATATGAAATGGGTAGTGTTATCATAACTAATTTGAAGACATTTATTTGTCTAACGTATGAATGTGTAATGAAATTCATGCATTTTGAATGAATTGGAATTTGTACTTTGTGTAGAGAAAATGTTGTATACTTTGACTAGATAAAATGTTTTCTAACTAACATAGTATACTTTGATGTTTCTTGGAAAATCAGTAGGTTGGATGATACGGGCACGGGCTTCAACGAAGTGTTAGGCCTGAAAAAGAATCAACAAAAGTCAGAGGAGACCGGGGTCACCGGCCACAAACCCTCCAATGATTAAGTTAGTCTCTTTCTTAAGGAATCTCAAGTTCCAAGACTCTGGGAATATTGTTTTTAAAATGGACTTACCTTCTTTCATTGGAGTGAAAGTGTTTATATAGTGTTGATGTAAACGGTTATTCATCTCATAACTCCCCCCTATTATTTAGGGATCGATTAGATTTGGAGTTAACTCCTGTAACGGTCATGACAGTTATATTTTTGACTTTAGTTTCCATAACTGTCATTGGGAACGATTCATAACAAAGAGGCTTAATGTTCTTGTCATAGGCTATGTAGAGCTCGTTCGTCCAAATGCTTTCAAGGATGGACGAGCTTTCCAAGGGAGCCTTGGACGAATGCTATGCTCGCACTTGGTTCGCCCTTGCTAGTCTTTCCTTGGACAATTCTAATAGATAAGTATGGACAGACGAGGCTATTGGGGATGTATGTTTTACATCCTATCCTTCTATTCTTTTATTATGGACAATCCATATGGACGGTATATGACTTGTGTGTTTTCATTACACCATCATACTTGATGTCGCGGAAGCCTGAAGAGAAGCACACACGATGCTCTCTTGGTGGAACAGAAACTAAACTGTTAGTTTCTGGTAGTAAACCTTGAATCCACGAGGGGTTTCCCTGAATCCACAAGGAGATAAAACTGGAATCCACCAGAAGAAAAATTGACAAAATGTCTGTATTTATTGATAATAATCTATCAAAAACGTTTACAGACTTAGGGGCCTATTTAAGGGCTCCTTAAAACTTGACTGACAAGAAAATATAATCTAAAATAACTCCTAATTGATACCTAACCATAACAGGAATCAAATTTGACCTAAAAAGCATTAAATGCACCTAAAAACAAGGAAATAAATCACCTAAACCTAAAATAACGTTTTTTTTACATAAAATACCAAAAATAATAATTTACAATAATTAAATAATAAATTGTGTCCTACATCAATACTTGACTCTAACAGGTTCACAATAACTATAATTGATATAATCCTATACCACGGTGGGTCACTTAACAATGCCAATGCGAACAAGGGCTTGCCATTTGAAAGGCCGGGTATAATGTGCTATTATACTCAAATTGATCATAGGTTGAAGACACTTGATGAATTAAAAATGATAGCTATGGAAGAATTGTGTGTGAATCCTGCCATGCACAACATACAAATTACTTATCGTTCTCTACATGAAGTCCTCAAGCACCGGATTAATTACAAGTATATGGCGATAGAAGCAGACAAACATGTAAAGATCATGTTTGACAAGATGGAGAGAATAATCCAAGTAAGTGCTATTAAGTTGTACATAAAGTTGGAGCTGTGTGCAGATATTGGTGTCTAGGAAATCCAACAAACAACCACAAGTTTACAGGTTACAGTTTCAGATGCTCAATATGAGTATTTTACACATGTAGAGGATAACGACGATGATGATCATGATAATGATGATGACAACGACGATGATGATGATGACTATGTTGATGAGATTGTCATTAATGGTGAAGATTTTGTTGATAGAGATGAGTATGAAGAGAGGATTGAATGAAGGGACTTTGAGAGAAACATTGAGAGAGACATTGATGACAATGAGATATTTGACTGCAATGAAACTGATGCATACATTGTTATTAGTGTCCAAAACATTACGAACACAATTCCTGCTTATGCACCTCCTGCCTTGTCATTCTCTACAAATACTTGGGCAAATATGGTTAATCTTTCAAATATTGAGATACCATTTGTGCCTACTTGGAAAGAGGGGCTAAATCTTTGCAAAAGGTTGACTTTTGCCAATAAAGTGGAGGTGAAGTGCGCATTAACAATTTATGCCCTCAAGGAAAACAAACATTTTGTGATCAGTAGGTCGACGAATGTCAAACTTTGTGCAAAATGCGTGGATGGGTCATGCAAGTGGTATGTCGCGGTAGTCATGTAGCCAAAACTCCACGGACTATGGATGGTCACCATGTATATGGGTTCTCACATGTGTATACCAATTGGGTTGTGAAATGATGGTAAAATGGTGAATTCTAATTTTATTGTATCAGACATTCTTAAGAAGTTAGGCGAGGATCACATTACCCTAATTAAGCATCTCAAATCTATGATAGAGTCGAAATATGATGGCCATAAGCCTTCTTATTATAAGGTATGAGATGTAAAACAAAAGGTGATTAGGAAGATATTTGGGAACTAGGAAGAGTCTTATCAAAGGTTGCAAAAGTTGCTACAGGCATATGTTGATCAGGATCCGAATACCCGGGTGTTCTATCATACCATACCCACCAGTGTAGATGACACCAGATTTTTGCATTATGTGTTTTGGTCTCTCGGTCCATGCATTGATGGATTCAAATATTGCAAGCCAGTTATCAATATTAATAAGACCCATTTGTATGGTAAAAGTCAAAGAGATCAAAAAAATTAAAGCGGTTGTTAGAACTAGATATTTCACCTCGCCATTCCAAATATCGGTTGATCGATGATTTGATTGTTGCGTCAGTACTGAGGTATCAATGGGACTAGGGCGCACGATTTCTAGTTCCTCACTAATCCGAGGATCCATACTACAAAGAGTGTTACTGTGAGATCATTTAAACACATTGTAACATTTATGCTTGGAACTATAACAGAGGGCTAAAAGAATTTCAAAATATATCATATTTAGGTACAGAAAAACTGTCTTACACGCCATTAGTATAACTTCCAATTTCTCATTTCGTTGGCTTAATATGGCTGTCATAGCATTTCATTGTCCCAAAACACAACCATTCTAGGCAATGCATTAAGTTTCTTGTACATGTAAGGACCAAAGCGATTAGGAAGGATTAATATGGACTTCCATGCATCATAGACTTGTCTATTTTATTTTTTTCTCCTTCATGACTCTTTGCTATATCTTATTCATCAATTGCACGTGAAAGTAGTAGGAAGTTGTTTAAGGAGTACATTACATAACATAAATTTTATATAGTACTAGTCGCAAACCCGCGCGTCGCGCGTGATTATTTTTTATGGCGATCTCATTATTATTATTATTTTGTAATTTGAACTAATTTAATGAAAAGTAATGCATTTCATAATCATATTTATCACAAAATAATTTTTTATTATTGTAGAATTGTTTTATTTAAAATTTGAAACCTTAATTTTACCATAGTTGGTTGACTAATTTTTACATCTCTAACTCAATTAAACATGTTTTGCATGCTACATGTAAACCTTCTTTTCCATAAGGGTTGAAATAATGTGCGTAATATTTTTTTTCTATGGAAGTTAAAAAGAATAAAATTCACCTTGTCTTAATGTTTTCTAAAAATTAAATTTGGAGATTCTCTTTCAATAATTGTGAAAATTCCAAGCAATAATTCAGAAGGTAATACATGTTACATGTTCATGCTTTGAGTGTGTAATTGTATGATTGATTTGGGTTGTAATTTATAAGTTGAATATGATGGTGTATATCCAAAAGGGTCTAGCTATGTTGTTTAGGATATTGAATATAATGTTATATGTGATTTATAGAGTAGCGACAGTTGTAGTAATTAAAAATTGGTTTTTCATTGTCTTTTAAGTTAATAAAAACCTTACATATATATATATATTTTTTAAAGCTTTACATTTTTTTTAATGTGAATCTTTACATATACCTTAATAAGTAAAACCTATACATTTCATTTTCTTAGATGCATAAAAAAAGACATCTATTCCATTATAATAGTGGTTAATTAGTTTTTTCATGTTCTCATTTATAACATTTCTTACTATTATCATATTTTACTGGCTTTTGATTTTCATAATAAAGGCATTAAATGAGAGTTAAATTCTTAGAACCTTTCATTAGATTTTAAAAGTCATGGTGTGTGAAGAATATAAGCATTTAAGGAATTTTTTTTTATATATTTTATTATTTATAAATAATGTTAAATGAAATATGAAAAAAAAAAGATTTTGAAAATTTTCATCTTTATTTCTTAAAATTAGAGTGTATGAAGTAGCACAAGTAAAAAAAAAAAAAAAAAAAACCTTTATTAGAGTGTATTTTGTTGCACAATGCACTCACTTTTAACTTACGAGATAATGTTTACACATACAATAAACAGCATGCATACTTTATTTTTCCACACACATCATTTACATAAGAATTGAAAAAAAAAATGCTATATATATAGCATTTTTTTACTAAGAGCATCCTCAATAGTGGTGTTAAATAGCTATATTGCTATTTTTAGCACCACTAATACTTAAAATGCATGTTGCAGTAATGGTGTTGTAGGGTTAAAGGTCCAAATCATATGTTGGGCCTTGGGCCTTGACCCAGAGCATGAGTAGTCCAAGGACGAATATGTTAGGATTAGTGCTCTTAAATCCTATTGTATGATGCTATGTATGATATTAAGTTTGACATTGTGTATGACATTATGTATGATTTAATATTGTGTTTAATGAATTTGTTTTATTATTATCTGAAATAATGGTAACATGAATATTATGACATTATCATTTGGTCCATGAGATGCATAGTATGTGATTTATGTGAAAAGTCATAGAAGATATAAATCACAAGTTCTTTGTAAACTCAGAATTATAATTCGTAGTCGGTGATGAAATTAGGCATTTCATCTGCGAAGAGTATAACATATCAACCACGATGATTTGTCTTGATCATGGAAGTGGAGACTTCTGGTTGATGTGTTAATATGTTTTAAGAGTTAAGACATATTGAACAGGACCGTTGTGAGATTTATTATTTTCCTAAGGACTGTCATATGAATAATAAATCTCACGACTTATATTTGCATGAACTCTTAATCCTGAGAGAATAATAGACTTGATCATGAGGTGTAGGTTGTTTTGATATATCAGGAGTGAGATCTATAGTAATGGTCAATATCTCAGTATGTTGGGCAACCACATTTAGTGTTTATGGAACATGTATTCTCAATATAGAATTCATAATCTCTTAACGGAGATATAAAGTATTCCCTTGAGATAAGTTTAATGAGTTTATTATTCAGAGAGTTAGGCCTAACCACTTTAGTAAGACTAAAGTATATATTTATGGAATTGGATTTCATAAATATATAATGAATAACATTAAAGGATTAAACTGGGTACTCAAGGATTAAGATGTAGTAATTTACAAAATGGCAGTCTACATTAATGACTTTGTATTACTACGAATATTTTATGAAGGGGTTACATGTATAATAAAGTCTTGAGATATAATTTATAGGTAAGGCCTAGAGTGCAACTATATTTATATAGTGGTATTAAATTTAGTTAATGGTAATTTTGGACTTGTCAAGAGTTGACAGAAAAGCCCAAGGCCCATTGAAGCTAGTGTCTTATTGGTCCCTTTTGGTCCCACTTCAAGCCACACATTTAAGCCCAATTGGAAAGGCCCAAAAGGCCAGCCCAATTAGATAATTGGTTAGATAAAAAGGGAAAAACGTACAGAATTTTATGAATGAGAAAAACATCATTTCAAGGTGGTGTGTATGAGAGTGTAAGTCACTCTTTTGATTATCCCTTTGTAACCAATTGAAAGTCCACACTTCTTGGGCGTTATTGGAATTGAAGTGAAGACTAAAAGTATTCCTAAGTGCTTCAATCTTCGGGTTTTGAAATTCACCGCTTCAAGGTACGCTCACTTGTTCTCTAATTCTGAAATTTTACTTAACGCATGTTATCAACTTCGAATGATGTAGATCCGATTTAAACTTAATTTTTCGCTGCGTTCATCTTTAAATCCATCAGAATAAATAGTAATGAGCGGTTCAAACTCAGGACTTAATGAGCAAGATGCAAATGGAAAGGTAGTCTGAGGATGAATATCTCCTCGAATAAGCTAAACGCAGATTAGATATAGATCCCATAAATCAAAATGACCTTCCAAGAAGCTCCAGTGATAGGAATGTGTCTCATAAACATACGAGAAGGAAGGAAACCCAAAAATATATAAGGGAAAGCTACTATCACCACATTAAATGCACTGCAGTTACTTTTCCAGCTGTATTTATGTGGAGAAGACCCTTGAACAATGCTACATTGGCTACTATAACTCACAGAAAGTCAAAAGGAGAGTCTGATGGGACAGACACTCAACTAAGGGCTCAAATGATCAATAAGTGTAGGATCAAGATGGTCCAAGGGGATCTATATAATGTAAGAGACCCTCTATGAGGGAGAGATAGGAAAATCAGAAAAGAAACATTGTAGCAATCCAGAACCAGACTTGTAATCAAACTTCAAAAGCAATAAATAAGAATCAGTCTCCTCGAACTCCGCCGAGGACGTTTTTCCTTAGTGAAAGTTCGTTATTTTCCTTTCTTTGTCATCAGAATCTGTTTATTTATTGTTTAATTCATTAAAATCCAGTTTTCCAACCCATTCTCTACAAATTTATTGTTTTGGGCTTTTTGGGCCTAAGTCCATACACTTTTTGGGCTGGAGGGCTGGGAGTTCAAATCAGGTCCTTACAAGTGCTATAGCTATATATATATATATATTTATTTATTTATTAAACTTCTCTCTCTTCTCTCATTAAAAAATTATTTTCTCTTTTATTTCTTTCTCTTTCTTTCCAACTTCTCTTCTTTCTTCCTTTTTCATTTTCATTTTTTTTTTCTCTCTCCCTCATCTCCTCTCTACTTCGCTAGCCAGCTCGCCAACCGCGGTGGTGCTCGGGTCGATCGACCTTCGGTTTTGGTGGCCGCGGGTTGAGCGGGTCCTGAACACCCCTATCGCCGAGACCCCATCTCCCCAAGCCCCATCGTCGATTTGTTCTGTTGGATCTTCATTTGACGGACCGAAGAAGAACAAAGAACCCACAGTAGCTTGATTTCTGGGTTTGTCTCCGGTTTGTGCTGGGTTTGTGCTGATTTGGGGTTGCTGGGTGCTGAGTTTCACATTGGTGGTGGAGGTAGTGCCTGAAGATTGTGATGAAGACCGTAAATAATAGCAACATAAATAAATAAATAAATAAAATGTTTAATGTAATAGATATATTATTTTATTGTGTTGAAATCTAAAATAAAACTACTAACATTAGATGTTTTGTGGAGGAAAAAAGTAAAATAAATAAAGTGACTTTTTGTGGTGCTAAAAAAGCATGCTCTAACAAATTCTACATCACGCATAGGTGAGGTTCATTATGTATATTTCTATTAAATATTGTTTGGATAGACAGATTGTTAAGGTTCACCGTTCACATGTGGCAGAGTTTTATTTTTGGTTAAAATATTCATTATGTATTATTTAGTGGCATACAGGCACAAGTGAAATGAGGGGTCCAGCACAAGTAATGTTTGCCCCAATTCATTGCTGGGAGCCATAAAAGGAGCAACACTGGTGGGTGGTGACAGTGGTGGACCCTCTGTTTATGAGGCACTGTCGGTGGTACTTGCTCAGTATGTTCCAGCAGCAAGCCAAAGCACCATTTTTTGTGTCATAGTGTTTTGGGTACACGCTAAATCCAATCTTTCTCAAGCACAATTTCAAAAGCCACAAATCTATAAACAGAAAAATCATTGCAGCACTGGTAGAAGTCATCCTAATTCTTTAGTTTGTTTATCATTTACCTTCGATTCTGTAGTGATTTTTAATTTTTTATCATTTTTTTGGGTTTACCTCCAAGCCAAAAATAAGTCTAGTGGGTTTGTCAAAGCCTTCATTGCATACTATTGGCCGACACTTGAACCTCGCAATAAACAGATGACCATATATGGAAAATGTTTAGGAACATAGACTTAGTCACATCTGGATTCTGAGGTGGTTAGAATGGCTTACTAGGACTGAGGGGTTCAGCCAGACATGATACATGTCTGATAATTTCAACTTATAGGGTTCATTTTATGATGTTGCTCATATTATGAGACTAAAACACCAATTACTTTTTTGGTGTAGGTTGGGTTCAAATTCAAGGTGATTGCTCTTATTGATTTAAGTTAAGACACTAATTAACTTTTTTTTAATGCAGGTGGAGAGTTTGAACTCCAAATTTTGTATGAAACAACCACTTATAGTAACATATACAGTAAATTATTGCATAAGTTTCGTCACAAGTTATGACCTCTCACTTTCATTCATTTGCCGACTCACCTTGAACTCTTGCAATGCATGCATTGCGTTCTCCAGGCTTTTTTCTTGTGAGCAACAGCAACACTCTTAAAGCTCTGGTTAACAATTTGTATCGTTAACACTGCCATTAATGTTTTCCACTCTGATGCCACCGGCACCATTCATGCATGTAGTCAAAAGTTTTTTTCTTGTTAAAGCTCCTTTCCCCTTTTGTGGTAGGTGACATTGTGGTCCATTAAAGTAGTCAGGCTCTTCAATTTGGTCCTGGACTTTTAAGTTTTCCTTCGTAAATCTCCCCACCCAGACCCAGAGGAGGGCTTTTGCAGCGGGTCAGTATTTGTCATTCGGAGAAAGCTGGCATTTTTGTCATTTTCGTATTTGAAGATAAGCCGGTAAAAATATTTAATACTTTATTGTCCAATAATGGTTGAAATTGTATGAACGCAGTGTCCTTTCTTTTACCAAATTGATGAATCGAAAAATTCTCTCCAAATTGGGTAAATGCTAGGTAGGGGTCCAGCTTCGCCCCTTGCTATCCTTCCTGCAAGTTTTGGGTCCTCTACAAAGGGTCTGCCATTTGTCAGTACATCGAAAAAACTTTCCTTTTTGATGTGATTTCTGATTTCCATCTATAGACTCGTAAGAAAGAGAAAAAAAAAAAAAAAGTTGTTGTATCAGTAATAATAATGATAAATGAAGAGGTGGAGTTGCCGATATTTTCTAAATTTGGAGAAACAAAAAAACAAATCTGTTCTGTTTCTGGAAACCTCAGTTTGGACTTTTGAAAAAAAAAAAAAAGATTCTTTCTTTTGGTTTTCATTTTCTCCGGAAAAGTTGTGCGATGAAAGTAGAACGACGCCGTTTCACTTTCTCAATAATTACCCACAGCTCATGATCTGCCTCATAACTTTCGCTTAAACAAAACTTGGCCAAATTTTGAGGAACTGGGCATGAACTGTTAATGTGGAAATAATTTTGTAGAAATGTAAATGTGCAATCTTGAATTTCTATACAAACACATACCTCTGCTCATGCAATGACATCAAAGCGTTCGTCTAAAAACTGAATTTGTTACTTCCATTCATGGTATCAAAGCCCCATCAGGAAAATTGTTCTCTCTCATGGCTTCATCCTCTATTCCCTCAACCATGTTACCTGCTTACCATCAAATTAGATTGTGATAACTACCTGCTCTGGAAGAGTCATGGGTCCTAACCCTCAGAGCCAATAAAATGATGTGCTAAGTTGATGGCTCCATTCCTTGTCCTTCAAAATTTCTCATCGATCAAGCCAACCAATCAATTCAGAATGTACCAAACAAGTGGCAAATGATATGCTTGCCCTCCTTTGGATAAATGCCTTAATGCATATGTACTGCAAGGCTGCAACTTGTGGTTAGATAGCAAACCTCGTGTGAGGTTTGGCTTCGCCTTGAGTCATGGCACCATATTCAATCTTGTTCAAAGCTCTTGAACCTGAAACAACAGTTTCAATCCACCCACATAGAAGGAATGTACATTACTAAGTTCTAGGACAAAATGAAAAGTATTGTCGACTCCCTTGGCATTATTGGCCAACCAATCTCAGACTTTGATCTCTGTAATCAAGTCTTGAATGGCCTTGAATCAGAGTTTGATCCCATTCACACCTTGGTTATTATCCAGGAAGAGCCTATCATGTTCGACTAGCTCTTTGGTCAACTCCTCACCTATGAGCTCTGTTTAAAGTCCCATCAGTCATTCATGATGGGAAAACCATCCACAGCTCTCTTCACAAACACTACAACTCGGTATAACCACCAAAACCTAGGCAGAGAACAAATCAAAGGACATGATCATGGCTGTGCCTAAGGTAACAACTATGGTGGCCACAACAACACAACTAATTATGGCAAACTTTCAAAGCATGCTTCATCCACATGCCACACCAAAACACTTGATACCAAAAGCACTTCAGTCCCCCATCATACCAACTGAACCAACCTCCATTCACAATGAATGATCTCAGTCCACTGCATTACTTTTTGGGAATTGAAACTCACAGGTTGTCCACCGTTCTTCAACTTAGCCAATTAAAGTACATCTTGTAGCTCATCCAATGAACCAAGATGGATGATGCAAAACCAATTAAAACACTGGTACTTTCAGGATGCAACTCTCCAAGCATGGTGTTGAAGAGATAACTGATCCAAATGAATACAAAAGGTCATTGGAGCATTGCAATATGTTACAATCACAAGGCCAGACAACTTATTTGCTGTAAATTAGGTTTGTCAGTACATGCACTCCCCTCGCTCACACCATCTCATAGCTGTTAAGAGTTCTTTGATACCTAGAGGGAACCTTTCAAATGGGACTCAGAAAAATATAATGCTGCACTGCCCTAACAACTTACTCTAATGTTAATTGTGCTGGTGATCTAGATGATTGACAGTAGGCTACGCAATATTTCTTGGTAATAACCTAATTTGATGAAAAAAAAAAAAACAACCGACAGTGACTAGATCAACCACAGAATCTGAATATTGCTTACTACAATCACTGTAACTGAGCTATCTATCACGGATTAAAATGCTTCTACAAGACCTAGGAGTCTTTCTACCTCACCAAGCCAAAATCAAACATGTCGAGCTAGACCATTATTACATTTGGGAAAAAGTCATCAAAGAATTGATATAGTAGTTTGGTTTGTTTGGTCCATTGATCAAATTAATGACATTTTTATTAAAGGACTTTCATCAACAAGTTTTCAGCCTTTATTGTTCAAGCTTGACATCACAGAAGTGTCCCTCGACTTGCCTTTTTTTTTTTGGTGGGGGGGGTGGGGTGGTGTTATCATATCAGAAGAAGACCACTCAAACAATGTTAAAACCCTTTATCAGATAAGAAGAAGATCACTCAGGCAATGTCAAGACCCTCTGTTCAAAAATGTAGTCCTCACATCAAGCCGGCTCAAACGAGTCCTCACCAAAGCTGACAAACAGATTTTCTAAATCACTCCACAGCTCATGATCCATCCTATAATTTTTGCTCAAACAGAACCTGACCAAGTTTGGAAGAATTGTGCATGAACTGTAAATAATGAAATGATGTTGTAGAAAGGTAGATGTGCAGACTTAAATTTATATATAAACGCATACCCTCTGCTCATGCTATGACATAGCAGAGCATCATTCTAAAACCGAGTATGTTATTTCCTTTCAGAGTTAACATTGAACACAGAAGGAATATTCCCAATAAAACAAAATTCTAATAATCCAAATAGACATATCTTGTAATCAAACACTCCACCACCCTGAACCAAACATTACACAACTCCTTTGCTTTTTTCTTTTCTTCTTTTACTTGGCATTCAAGCAAAGCAATGGATTAACAACTAAAAATCTCATGCTATGTTTGAATTGTACTAATAGTCAGAAAATCCGAATTCCCCCCCCCCCCTCTCTTCCAAAGATTTCTCAGCTACCAAACAAAGAATAAAGCTTGTCATATACAAATATAGAGATAGAACTCCGATCCACTCAATACATAAGAGCATCGAATTACACAATGCCAATATGATGAAATTCGATTAATTAGCCATTAAATTTTTTGGCTTTGCATTTTGGCATACAAGGAGAAATATATATTATCTTCAAACCATGCGTTTTTGTGGTTTTGGGTTCTTGTAAATTACAACTTATAATGGATAAACTGAAACTGGTATGTTCTATCATCTATGTCATGGAGGATTGATGAGGAAGAAGAAGAAAAATAAAAAGATAGAAAATGGTTGGGGAAGTGTTTGGTTACAGGGGTGGAGTGCTTGAACATGGAAAATGAATATTCCTTATTCCATGTCCAATGTTAACCCCATCTAATAAGGGAGTCAAGGGTGTGGAGTGTATATTTTGGGAATTCGGGAGGCATTTTCATTTTTTTAAGAAAATTGGATATAGCAAGTCTAATTTTTTCGGAGTTGTCATACTGTGTTAGTGTAATTTGTCATTTTTAATATAATCAATACAAGCACATTTTACATACTCGGGGTAATTTGTTGGCTAGCATTAGTGAGAAAAAGAATATAATAAGCTGACATGTGTTTAAAATAATATTGCAAACTAGCATCTCGAGTTTTATAGGCTCGATTTCCATCAAAAATCAAGGCTCAAAGACTCGATTTCAACTTGCTGATTTGGAAGTATAATGCCACATGGATCTTGAGTCTTATAAACTCGAGTTCTATAAAGCAAAACCGAGACTTTAAGACTCGATTTTCGTTGTGCAAATTCCTTAAACTAATCTTTGAAGTATAATGCCACATGGATCTTGAGTCTTATAGACTCGAGTTGTAAAAAGCAAAACTGAGTTTTTAAGACTCGATTTTTGTCAGGAAAAATTTTATAAACATAGATCGTGCTCCTTAGTAACTCATTGCACACTCTCTCACCCATAACACTCCTAGCCTCTAACACTTTTCACACTCCTCAGTAACTCAATACCTTACTCACCCATAACACCCACACTTCTCACACCACATTGCCTCTTTCTGTCACTGCTCCTCCCTCTCAACAAATTTACATATCAGGCAAGGGTTTGGATTTTATTGTCATTGCAGTTGGGTATTATTTGTTGTTGGGTGTGGATTAAAGACCTTGACTATTTATTTGGTAGATATTTAACATAACTTAGCTAAGATACGATGATATTGTGAATATATTCAACTTTGTTTTGTTAGTGTAAATATTTTGACTATTTATTTGCACGGTTTTTGTTAGAAAAATTTATTCATCATTTCTAGGCTCTTATCAAGAATGTGTTTTTATCAAGATCTTACAAGGATTTAGGCCTTTTTTTTTTTTTTTTTTTTTGGTATTGGGTAGAAATGGGTAATGAAATTCATGCCCTTTGAATGAATTGTGAAGAAATGGGTATGTAATTCATGCCCTTTAAATGTGTAATGAAATGGCTTTTTTTTCTTTTTTCTTTTTTTTTGAATTGGGTATGAAATGGGTATGTAAATGTTATGGGTATGTAACTAGATAAAATGTTGTATACTTTTACAAGGATTTTTTTTTTTTTTTTTTTTTTTTTTTTTTTTTTTTTTTTGGGTTGGGTATGAAATGGGTAGTGTTATCATAAATAATTTGAAGACATTTATTTGTCAAACGTACAAATGTGTAATGAAATTCATGTCCTTTGAATGAATTGGAATTTGTACTTTGTGTAGAGAAAATGGTGTATACTTTGACCAGATAAAATATTTTCTAACTAACATAGTATACTTGACTCTAACAGGTTCACAATAACTATAATTAATATAATCCTATACCACGGTGGGCCGCTTAACAATGCCAACGCAAACAAGGGATTGACATTTGAAAGGCCGGGTATAATGTGCTATTATACTCAAATTGATCATAAGTTGAAGATCCTTAATGAATTAAAGATGATAGTTATGGAAGAATTGTGTGTGAATTTTGCTATGCATAACATACAAATTACTAATTGTTCTCCGCATTAAGTCCTCAAGCACCATATTAATTACAAGTACATGGCGATAGAAATAGACACACATGTAAAAATTATGTTTGACAAGATGGAGAGAATAATCCAAGTAAGTGCTATTGAGTTGTACATAAAGTTGGAGCCACGCGTAGATATTGGTGTCGAGGAAATCCAACAAACAACCACAAGTTTACATGTTACAGTTCCAGATGCTCAATATGAGTATTTTACACATGTAAAGGATGACGATGATGATGATCATGATAATGATAATGACAACGACGACGATGATGATGACTATGTTGATGAGACTACCATTAATGGTGAAGATTTTGTCGATAGAGATGAGTATGAAGAGAGGATTGAATGATGGGACTTTGAGAGAACCATTGAGAGAGACATTGATGACGATGAGATATTTGATCGTAATGAAATTGATGCAGACAATGTTATTAGTGTCCAAAACATTACGAACACAATTTCTGCCTTATCATTCTCTACAAATACTTGGGCAAATATGGTTGATCTTTCAAATATTAAGATACCATTTGTGTCTACTTGGAAAGAGGGGATAAATCTTAGCAAAGGGTTGACTTTTGCCAATAAAGTGGAGTTGAAGTGCGCATTAACAATTTATGCCCTCAAGAAAAATAAACATTTTGTGATCAATAGGTCGACAAATGTCAAACTTTGTGCGAAATGCGTGGATGAGTCATGCAAGTGGTATGTCGCGGTAGTCATGAAGCCTAAACTCCATGGACTATGGATGGTCACCGTGTATGTGGGTTTTCACATGTGTATACCGATTGGGTTGTGAAATAATAGTAGAATGATGGATTCTAATTTTATTGCATCAGACATCCTTAAGAAGTTAGGCGAGGATCACATTGAGATAAACATTGAGAGAGACATTGATGACGATGAGATATTTGACCGTAGTGAAATTGATGCAGACAATGTTATTAGTGTCCAAAACATTACGAACACAATCCCTACCTACGCACCTCCTGCCTTGTCATTCTCTACAAATACTTGGGCAAGTATGGTTGATCTTTCAAATATTGAGATACCATTTGTGTTTACTTGGAATCGAAATATGATGGCCATAAGCCTTCTTATTATAAGGTATGGGATGCGAAACAAAAGGCGATTGGGAAGATATTTGGGAATTAGAAAAAATCTTACCAAAGGTTGCAAAAGTTGCTACTGGCATATGTTGATCAAGATCTGGATACCTGGGTTTTCTATCATACCATACCCACCAGTGTAGATGACACCAAATTTTTGCATTATGTGTTTTGGTCTTTCGGTCCATGCATTGATGGATTCAAATATTGCAAGCCGATTATCAGTATTAATAGGACCCATTTGTATAGTAAAAGTCAGAGAGATCAAAAAAATTAAAGCGGTTGTTAGAACTATATATTTCACCTCGCCATTCCAAATATCGATTGATCGATGATTTGATTGTTGCATCAGCACTGAGGTATCAATGGGACTAGGGCGCACGATCTCTAGTTTCTCACCGATTCGAGAATCCAGACTACAAAGAGTGCTACTGTGAGATCATTTAAACACATCATAACATTTATGCTTGGAACTATAACAAAGGGCTAAAAGAATTTCGAAATATATCATATTTAGGTACAGAAAAATTGTCTTACACGCCATTAGCATAACTTCCAATTTCTCATTCCGTTGGCTCAATATGGCTGTCATAGCATTTCATTGTCCCAAAACACAACCATTCTAGGCAATGCATTAAGTTTCTTGTACATGTAAGGACCAAAGCGACTAGGAAGGATTAATATGGACTTCCATGCATCATAGACTTGTCTATTTTATTTTTTGTCTCCTTCATGACTCTTTGCTATATCTTATTCATCAATTGCACGTGAAAGCAGTAGGAAGTTGTTTGAGGAATACATTACATAACATAAATTTTATATAGTTTGAGCTGTAAATCAATCAAAGCATTTGATATGGAGAATTGGATATGCCCACCAAATTTTTAAGATCTTGAATCTTTTTTTCCCAAAGAGAAACAAAAACAGTTTTTACATTTGCAAAATGGAATATTATTATTGACCCAAATAGGAAAGTGCCAAGTACCACGGCCTAGGCTATAATTCTTGGTTAGCCCAACACTTAATCATGTGCCATGTGCATCATACTCTGATAAGTGATCATAATTCTCCAACTCTTAAGAGTATAAAAGGGGATCATAATTCTACTTTTGAGCCTATTTATTGGTTATTTCAACTGAAGTAGGTGCTGTCTGTACCACTTTTGAAGCCTACCCCTTCCTCTAATTACAAGCTCAAATTATTTTCTGACAAACTCTACTTGCTATAATAATTTTGTTAGGATTACATGTAAACAAGAAATTCCATTGTTGAAGCAACCTCTAATAAGATGCTTGCTTCCAATTTTCAATTAGCACATTAACTAAGAAAATGTTAATCAAATAAAAAATTTAATAATAGCAAGTCTAACTCTGAGTTCAGTTATCTAAGAGAATCAAGCAAATGAAATGAAATGTTAATAAAAGAAGCAACTTTCAATAACTTTCCTTTTCATAATCTCGAGAACCAAACAAACTAAAAGAACACTATGAACAAACATAAATATAAAAATGTGATTTTGCTCTTTACCATCAGTTGGGTTAGTGAGCCCAACACAAAATGTGGTAGTGAAATCAACACCAACCCAATACAGACCACCACACATAAACCCCTGTTCATGCAAACCATTGCCTCAGCATAACCCACTTCAAAAATCCTTGCTTTCTTTTTTAGCAGAGCAGAGCTTTGTAGTCTTGCTCAAAGATGATTCCAATCTATTTGAATACATAGCAGTTAACACATAATCGTGTCTACTCCCTAAGAACCTAATATCTGAATAATTTTCTTTTTGTTTCCTACAATATTTCATCAACCAAAACCTTAATTTAATTAAAAAAATATAAAGAATATGAAAATTAAAAAGCTAACTCAATACTATACCCTTAAAAACTCTAATACCTAACTCAAATCATTTCTTTCTAGCATTTTTTTCATCAATCAAACACACCAATTAACAATAGCCAAACAAAAAAATGGGTACAAACCAAATAAAATCCATCAGAAGAACAAAGAAATTGGGTCCAACTATAAATGAACATAGAAATGAAAAAACATACCTTAAGAGGGTTTCAGTAAGCGTCTCCAGTGTTTGGTTGTTTGAATGTATGGCCGCCAGTGAGGGTTTCGGTGTCTAAAGGAGGAGAGTGTTTGAGGGTGAGAGTGTTTGAGTGTGAGAGTAACTGATCCTTGGGTGTCTGAGTGAGTTTGTGTTTGAAAGTTTGAGCTGGTGTTTTAATCGGTCAGATAACGAGTTTCTGTAACTCAAGTTTATAAGTGAGTATTATAAACTTGATTTCTACATGGTAAAAGTGGCTCCATCCATGTGGAAAATTTGTTCATGTCATTGTATGAAAAAATCCTAAACTCGAGTATTAGTAGCTCGAGTTCTGCATTGATCTCGAGTTTCAAAAACTCGAGATGCTAGTTTCCCAAATAGTTCTGAAATGTGACAACTAACAAAATTGTTACATACTCTCCTTTTTGTATTTTTGAGAGAAGTGGCAAATTTTTAAGGCTACACTATATTTTACGTCCTTAAAATTTTTATTTATTTATTTTTTAAAATCTCAATTTCATTCTTGAAATTTCAATTTTGAGCTTCGTAGTTCTATCATAAAAGTAAAACCAACTATGTTGTCACAAGCAATCAAAAAAAAAAAAAAACTATGTTGTCACAAAAGTTGATGGTGTGACTACTAGCCACATGATCAATTTTCTATGATAGCATTGTCATCAATTTGGATGGAAGGATTATACTGCTCAAAATTAAAACTTTCTAGGATGAACTAGAACTCTAAAAAAAGAATATATCAAAAGAATAATTTAGTCAATTTTTAATTTGAGTCAACTTTGATATGAAGTAGCACAGGTAAAAAAAAAAACCGCTTATTAGTGTGTATTTTGTTGCACAATGCACTCACCTTTAACTTACGAGATAATGTTTACACATACAATAAACAACATGCATACTTTATTTTTCTACACACATCATTTGCGTAAGAAATGAAAAAAAAAAAATGCTATATATGTAGCATTTTTTACTAAAAGCATCATCAATAGTAGTGCTAAATAGCTATATTGCTATTTTTAGCACCACTAATACATAAAATGCATGCTACAGTAATGGTGCTATAGCTAATATATATATATATATTTATTAAACTTCTCTCTTTTCTCTCATTAAAAAAATATTTTCTCTTTCTTCCTTTTTCTTTCTCATTTTTTTCTCTCTCCCTCATCTCCTCTCTGCTTCACCGACCAGCTCGCTGACTGTGGTGGTGCTCGGGTTGATTGACCTTTGGTTTTGGTGGCCGCGAGTCGAGCAGGTCTTGGACACCCTTACCGTCGAGACCCCATCTCCCCAAGCCCCATCGTCAATATGTTCTGTTGGATCTTCATTTGACGGACTGAAGAAGAATAAAGAACCCATGGTAGCTTGATTTCTGGGTTTGTCTCCGGTTTGTTTGTGCTAGGTTTGTCTCCGGGGTTTGTGTTTATACTGGGTTTTTGCCAAGTTTGTGCTGAGTTTGTGTTTGTGTGTTGAGTTTGTGTTAGGTTTGTGCTGATTTGGGGTTGTTGGGTGCTGAGTTTCACATTGGTGGTGGAGGTGGTGCCTGAAGATAGTGATGAAAACAGTGAAGAATAGGCAAAAAATAATAAATAAATAAATTGTTTAATGTAATAGATATATTATTTTATTGTGTTGTTTATATTATTTTATTGTGTTGAAAGCTAAAATAAAACCACTGATATTGGATGTTTTGTAAAGTAAAAAGGTAAAATAGATAAAGTGACTTTTTATGGTGCTAAAAAAGCACTCTAACAAATTCTACAATACGCACAGGTGAGGTTCATTATGTATATTTCTATTAGATATTGTTTGGATAGACAGATTGTTAAGGTTCACATGTGCCTTAGACTAGAGAGATTACATAGAGATTTTTTGTGGAATGAGATTGGTGGTGAACCTAAAATGCATTTAGTTAATTGAGCCAAGGTTTGTAGGCCTTTGCAGGTTGGGTGGTTGGGTATAAGACGGTTGGGTAATTTTAATTCTGCCTTACTAGGTAAATGGTTGTGGAGGTATGGTTTGGAGACTGATGCTAAGGAGGAGGGTTATAAAGGCAAAATATGGGAATATTTGGGGTGGTTGGTGTATGAAGAAGGTGACAAGCCCTTATGGGGTTAGCTTGTGGAGATACATTAGAAGTGGCTGGTTGAACTTCTCTAAACTCCTTGTTTATGATGTGGGGGATGGTATTAGAGTGAAATTTTGGAAGCATGTGTGGTGTGGGGATTGTACTCTCCAAGAGGCCTTTCCGGAGCTTTATTGTCTTAGTAGGTCAAAGGATTCCTCGGTGGCTAAAGTTATGGGTTGGTCTACTGGGAGATTTCACTGGAATGTGCAATTTCGTCGTCCAACTCAAGATTGGGAAAAAGAAGCCTTTGATTGGTTTATGGAATTGGTCTATTCTTCATCAGTGCGGGGGTTTGGCCCAGATAAAGTTTGTTGGAAGCTTGCAAGGAATAGAGGTTTTGAGGTTAAAGGTTATTATAGCTCCTTCTATCCTCCTAATCTTGTTTCCTATCCATGGAAAATGATATGGAAATCGAAGGTTCCTCCAAAAGTAGCTTTCTTTTTTTGGTCTGCTTCCTTAGGTAAGATCTTAACAACAGATAACCTTCGTAAAAGACGAGTGATAGTGCTTGACTGGTGCTATATATGTAAGAGGTGTGGGGAGTTGGTGGATCATCTTCTACTTCATTGCTCCATAGTTTGGGAGTTGTGGTCTTTGGTTTTCTGCTTGTTTGGTATTCAATGGGTTATGCCTCATACTGTTCTTGAGTTGTTTGAGGTTTGGCAAGGAAAGTTTGCGCGACATCGTCACTTTGATGTTTGGAAATTAGTGCTTCATTGCTTGATTTGGTGCATTTGGCGTGAAAGGAATGCTAGAAGCTTTGAAGGTTGCGAACGTTCTTTGCTGGAGATTAAGTCTTTTTTCTTACACACTCTCTTTGAATGGATTGTGGTTTTTTCTCATTTTTCTTGTTCTTCTTTTTATGTTTTTCTTGACCGTTGTTCTTTTGTTTCTTGATTTGTGCCCCCATAGTACATCCCCAATGTACTCGGCTTAGCAATCTTTTTATTATTAATAATATTCTTACGTTATTTAGAAAAAAAAAAAAAAGTTCACATGTGGCAGAGTTTTATTTTTGGTTAAAATATTCATTATGTATTATTTAGTGGCACATAGGCACAAGTGAAATGAGGAGTCCAGCACAAGTAATGTTTGCCACAATTCATTGCTGGGAGCCATAAAAGGAGCAACACTGGTGGGTGGTGACAGTGGTGGACCCTCTGTTTATGAGGCACTGTCGGTGGTACTTGCTCAGTATGTTCCAGCGGCAAGCCAAAGCACCATTTTTTGTGTCATAGTGTTTTGGGTACACACTAAATCCAATCTTTCTTAAGCACAATTTCAAAAGCCACAAATCTATTAACAGAAAAATCATTGCAGCACTGGTAGAAGCCATCCTAATTCTTTAGTTTGTTTATCATTACCTTCGATTCTGTAGTGATTTTTAATTTTTTATCATTTTTTTGGGTTTACCTCCAAGCCAAAAATAGGTCTAGTGGGTTTGTCAAAGCCTTCATTGCATACTATTGCCCGGCACTTGAACTTCGCAATAAACAGATGACCATCTATGGAAAATATTTAGGAACATAGACTTAGGGCCTGTTTGGATACAGCTGAAAACTGAAAACTGAAAACACTGTAGCAAAATAATTTTTAAATGTGTGAATAGTACCGTGGGACCCATTTTTAATGAAAAAGTTGCTGAAAAGTGAAAATTGTGGGTCCATGAACAGTAAATTTGGGTTGAAAAGTCAAACTTTGCGGAAATGAACAGTAGCCGCTACAGTACATAAACAGTAAAAAAACTGAAACCCGTGAAAAAAAAAAAAAAAAAAAAAAAAAAAGCTGAAACGCAAACGCGTTCAGCTTTTCCACCCAAGCCAAACGGTCTCTTAGTCACATCTGGATTCTGAGGTGGTTAGAAGGGCTTACTAGGACTGAGGGATTCGGCCAGATATTATACTGATAATTTCAACTTGTGGCGTTCACTTTGTGATGTTGCTCATATAACGAGGCTAAGACTGTGTTTGGTTCCCGTAAAATATTTTTCGGAAAATAATCTATTTTCCGGAAATGCTATTTTCGGGAAAGAAAAATATTTTCAAGTATTTGGTTGCATTATGAAAATTGTTGTAAAAAATATTTTCATGTGTTTGGTTTTATTCTGAAAATGTTATTTTCCTACACATTTTTCACAGTTTCTCAGCTATTTTCTTAGCATCCAAACAATTTATATTACAAAAAATTTCAAAATCATAGCCAAATCCCAACACCACACATCACCAAAACTCCAATTCAACCCACGGCAGCAAACTCTGGCAATCAAAAGCCACAAAAGAAACAAAACCATAGAAAAAAAATTATCAAATCCGGTTTGCTCGTTGCGGTGAGGCGACTGGGTTTGATCGGCGAGCGCGGTGCGACTCGCGGTTCGACTAGCAGGTGCGACTGGGTTCGATCGGCACGGCGCGGTGCGACTCGCTGGGTTTGGATCAAAGGTCGAAGGTGATTGCATCGCTAGATCATGGCGATGGGTCTGGGTCTGGGTTAAAGGCGATGCGTTTGGTTAAAGGTTGTCGGCAATGGGTTCGTGGGTTTGTGGTTTTCGGCGATGGGCTCTGGGCTTGGATCGGAGGTTCATGGGTTCGTGCTCTCTCTCTTTCTTTCTCTCTCTCTCTCTCTCTCTCTCTCTCTTCATGCTCTCTTTCTCTCAGTTTTCCGGAAAAGTGTATTTGAATTGAAAATAGAAAGGGAAGTGATTTTCACCATTGACTACTGGTCAACTGAAAATAATTTTCGGAAAATTGATTTTTCATGCGCAACCAAACACCCATAATTACAGAAAAACATTTTCGAAAGTGATTTTCACCAAAAACAAACGCAGCCTAAGACACCAATTACTTGTTTTTTGTGTAGGTTGGGTTCGAACCCAAAGTGATTGCTCTTGTATCATCAAATTAAGACACTAATCAATTTTTTGATGCAAGTAAAAAGTTTAAACTTCAAATCTTTTATTCAACAACCACTTACAAGAACAGATACATTATTGCATAAGTTTCATCACAAGTTATGACCTTTCACTTTCATTCATTTGCTGACTCACCTTGAACTCTTGCAATGCATGCATTGCGTCTACCAGGCTTTTTTTTTTTGGGAGCAACAGCAACTCTCTTAAAGCTCTGCTTAATAATTTGTACAGTTAGCACTGCCATTAATGTTTTCCACTCTGATGCCACCATTCATGCATGTGGTCAATGTCTTTTTCTTGTGAAAGCTCCTTTCCCCTTTCGTGGTAGGTGAAGTTGTGGTCCACTAAAGTAGTCAGGCTCTTCAACGCCCCACCCAGACCCAGAGGAGAAGCTTTTGCAGTGGGTCAGTATTTGTCATTTGGAGACAGCTGGCATTTTTGTCATTTTTGTATTTAAAAATAGGTCCAGTTAATATGTGTCCTAAATGCACACATTAAACTTTTTACTTTTACAAATTTTTTTTTTGAAAATTGAAAAAATTATAAATACTTTTTTTAATTACCAAAATTTTTTTTTCAAAAATAAAATTTAATATGCGCCATTAAAGCACACATTAGTAAAATCCTTTAAAAATAAGCCGGTAAAAGTATATAATACTTTATTGTCCAATAATGGTTGAAATTGTACTTGGCCAATGGTCAATGAACATAATGATTTCTTTCATCAAATTGATGAATCGAAAAATTCTCTCCAAATTATGTAAATGCTTGGTAGGGGTCCGGCTTCGCCCCTTGCTATCCTTCCTGCAAGTTTTGGGTCCTCTACAAAGTGTCTGCCATTTGCCAGTTTTTAGACTTATAGGTACACTCAACCCCCTTTCACCTTTTCCTTCCCTAAATATCGAAAGGGTCTGGGCCCGGGCGAAAATCTATCATGTCTCCGCTTTCCGCCACGTGTATGCACTCCCACGTGAGAGGGGTGGATATATGTGGCTGAAACATGTAATACCACCTCCCTCAGTTGAAACTTAACTTAAAGAAGAGACGTCTTTGCATGAAACTCATATGGATTCTTATGTACCAAAAAATTATATCCTCTTGTACTCTTATGTTTATTTGTTGTTATTTTTTTTAATAAAAAAAATTAAATAAATAAGGAGCACGCAAGTGTGGTCATTACTTATCACTAGGTCCCCTCCCCAGATGGTGTCTTTCTATGTTTGTTGTTGGAAAATGATCAAGATGAAGGATGCACGAAAGAGGTTACAGCGAAAAAGATTGTTTGACCTCTAATGAAATTCTCATTCAAGTTTCAAAGTGCCTAGTTGGCGTTGGGTTGAAAAACATTTTTAATAAGATCTTAAGTGTTAATAAAATGTGATTTACATCGCACATCTTTAGCGTGTATAAGTGCTTGTGTGGTGTAGGAGGTGAGGATCATGATTTAAGTCTCTCAGAGGAAACTTTACATATATATACATTTAGATTAAGTCATAGTAGAATTTTTATCTTGTATTTAAAAAAAAAAATGTAATCTAAAAAAAAAGTGTTTAAAAAATGCTTAGCAAGTACAAAAATAATCTTATGCTTTTTTTTATGAGCATCTAATACTTATTTATAAGAATATAAGAAATACTCATAATCATAGCTAATACTATATGGACATACATAATACGGGTGTATTACAAATTTGAACGAAAAATTTGAGACTAAAAGAACTACTATATATGTTAAGTTATTTCTTTTAGTATATTCAATTTAGAAGCATACTTAATGTTATTGAAAATCATATATATTATAGATAGATAGATATAGATATATGTATATAATATTATAATTAAAGAGATGATATTTCATACATTCTTTCTTCACTTACTTATCAAAATAAATTAACAAAAGAATTAAGTGGGGGTGGATAAGATAATCATTCAAATTATAGAAGTATTTTTAATAGATAAAAAATCAAAATTATAATAAAAATATGAAAATGTTGATATCTAATATAAATAGTAAAACAAGGAGCTAAAAATATGAATCTGATAACTGCATTGTTGTATGTAATAATATACCTTAAACCAAAAAAAAAAAAAAAAAAACAATTATACAGTTCTGAAGTTAAGTCAAATTAAATTATTTTTCGAAAAAGTATAATAGGGAAAATGCTTAATATGTGATTCATAGGTTTAATTTTTTTTTTTTTAAATGAGTGTTTTTTAGAGTATATAGTATTGTGAACGAAAAGTCTTATTTGAAAAATACGTACGTTTGTATATATTTTACTAACTATGTCACAATTTGTAGAAATTATTGGAATTAAGTTTATGTGTCACACTCTTATCAAACAAAATAACAACTTTATGTATATTATGCACTTACATGTATTCTTTTCCACCATTTTACTAACTATGTCTCAAGAAGGACCGCATTTTGTATCCTATCTTGCCTTTAATTTTCACTTATACATCTTAATATTTTCGTTTCAACTATACTATTTTATTAATATGTTACTTCTGAACAGGCCAACATTTAGTACCATAAAAAATGCTTGGTATTATAATGGTCTTATAAAAATTTTCCCTTTTAACTTAATAGATATTATATGATTACACAATATTTTTGATCCATTTCTCTACTTCATCTATCCTGCTCTTATCCTATGCTTTGCATCTTCTTTAATTTTTCCTTCCTTATGAATTCTTTAATCCAAGATATTAAAATCTTTCACTCTTTGATAACTCTTGATCACCAAGTCTCAATTTTGACACTGTAAAGAAGATTAACTCAATTCAAGGTGAGAGGGTGAAAAAAGGTCGAGGAATAACATTGTAAAAATAGTAAAAATGACATGTAAATTAAGGATATGATAAAATTTATGAACCCTGATTAGTCTCTTCAAAATCTATAGTCAACCCCAACATTTTGAGACTAAAACTTAATTGTTATTATTGTATATTGTTTCTACCACTTCTCTTTTTCTCTTTATGAACTATGCTACAGACACTTTTCACACAGACTTAGCATTGATAAAAAAATTTGCACACATGAATTACAACTTGCCACTTGGAAATGTTGTGACATAGTGTGTTACCTCCCCTCATTGCGCCCCGCCCCAACCCCACACCCCCCAGCGGCTTTTTCTTGTGCTCAACGAATTTAGGTTTCTTTGAATATTCTACTATTACGTCCTTAATCTCTAGCATTTTGGATAATTACAAAAACTAATTGTTTTTACGGGTTCAAACGCTAGTTTTGAAAATCGAATAAAAACATTTTTGAAAATGATGTGGTTGTCGTTATCATGTTATGGGTTGGGTCGAGGTTCAATTTGGATTGTGAAGTGATAAATAATAAATATTTTAATGAAATATATGATGTTCAATTTATTAACTTATGAGTCAATTTCTCTTAGGTATATTTCTTCATTCTTAAATAGAAGAGAGACTTATAAAACAAGAACAAAAGTCAAAAGAGAAGATATTGCCACCCTCAAACATGTTTAGAGAATTCCTTTCAAAAATTCGACAATGTATATATGCATCTACACTTTTTTTATTATTAAAATTGTAAAATGCAAAACTGACTTTCTAAGTTTCTTCAAATTTCATTTCAGTCTTCTAACTTTCAAGTTTATTCAATTAAGGATTTTCCATCAACTTTTGTTATCTGTTGTGTTTAATTTTTCAATTTTATAAATTTTTCTTCAAAATTTTTAAATTAAAAAAATTCAATTAATGATTGAAAAATATTTTCCAGATTTTTTTTTTCAAAAATTTTGAACAAAAGTTAACAGAAATACCTTAATTGAATAAATGGGTAATTACACATAACCCACCTGTGGTTTGGGCGAAAATCACTTTGCCTACTCGTGATTTGAAAAGTGTCACTTAATCCACTTAAGGTATATTCTGTTTATTTTTCGTAACCCACCTTTGTTAAAATCAAGGGTAAATAGGTATTTTGGCTTAAATTTTATGTCTCTCTCCTCCCAAACAAAAAAAGAACAAAAATACAAGAGAAACAAGATCAAAAAGTGGTATTTATCTCTCTCTCAATTCACACAAAATTTAAACATGAAGAACATACCCTTATGGCACCACCACCATCACCATCACTCACTACTATGTCAAACCAACCCAGCCACCAACTCACAACCATCCCACAACAAAACCCACCATTCATTTGCCACCAGCCACGATCCACCACCATAAACCTAGCAACCATCAATCACCAATCTGCCACCATCCATGATCCACCATCACAAACTTAGCTACCATCAACCACTAATCGACCACCATGAACCCAACCATGATCCACTACCAAACCCATTAACAAGAAAAAAAATCAAAAACAAAATCTAGCAACCCAGACCATGACCACGATCCACCCATAAAAAATAAAATAAAAAACAAAACCCATTAAACCACGACCACGATCATGAATAGTGTTGATGCTTTGAGTCTAAGACTGAGAGGGATGGGTTTGAGGGATTTTGTCTATATGGGTTTCGACATTTGAAGTTGTGTGAAGAAGGAGGAAATTAGTGTATTGTATGTGTTTGTTGAACAAAGTGGTGTGTTTGGTGAAGAAAGTCATGGTTTTTGAAAACACTCTCTGCATTTTTTTGAGAGTCTCTCTGAAACTACACAACAGCTCCTCAACTACTTGGCTTCCGCTTATTAATTAGTCATTTACCTAGAGAAGGAGATAAAACAAAATCTCTCAAAATGTCTAAGGGGTCACCTTGGTGTTGTCTTGTTTTGTAGGATCGATTCTGGGGCGTTGAAGTTGAAGGCAGCTGTCAATGTTGTTGGTATGACAAAAATGACTCCTCCTATAATTAAGGACTTGCTTCCTAGATTGGCACCAATTTTGAGAAAAGAAGGTTCAGGGGGAGAATTATATTGACCTTTTTGGACCAATTTGCTAACCGTGGTACTGATGTATTCGGTGAGATAGAACAAACACTACAGCGGAACCGTGTGTGTCTGTGGACCAAAGAGGGGAGGCATGGCAGCGAAATCCAACAACCCAGCTACCACAAAACCCAGACAAAATCCAACCACTCCACCATTGACCCACAATCCACCACAAAACCAACCGAAATCCATTGCCACAAACCCACTACCACGACCAAAATCCACCATCAAACCCACAAACCATTAAACCTAAACCCACATTGAACATGGCGAGACCCACGACTTGGGTTGGTGAGAGTGAGGGATTGAAGAGAGAGTGAGGGTCAGCGGTGAGTGGAGGAACACATTTGGGTAGGGGAGTTAGGCCGGTTTGTCGTGGGTATATATCCACGACTCCATTCACACAATCTGAGTCATTAAATCAGTGAACTTGTGTAGGTTGATCTGGGTTTTATTTTTTTGGGTATGTTCTTCATGTACCACCTTTTGATCTTGTTTCTCTTGCATTTTTGTGCTATTTTTTGTTTTAGGAGGTGAGCGACATAAAATTTGAGCAAAAATACATATTTACCCCTGATTTTAACAGAGGTGGGTTACGAAAAATAAACAGAACATACCTCATATGGGTTAAGTGGCACTTTTCAAACCACAGGTAGGCAAAGTGATTTTCTCCCAAACCACAGGTGGGTTATGTGTAATTATCCCTTGAATAAATTTGAAATTTAGAAGACTGAAATGAAATTTAAAGAAAATTAAAGGGTCAGTTTTGCATTTTAGCCTTATTAAAATATAGAAAATATATGTATCTATACTAAAGATTGTTATATGGCTTAATATGTTAAATAGTTGAACTGTTTTGGTTGATTTTCTAGTTGTCGTGCATAATATTATGTTGTAAATGAAATTTCTAATTCTCATAATTATTTAAAATTACAAGCAATATAAAAAATAAAAAAATTTGTGTGAGTCAAATAGTATAAAAGTTTTTAGTTCATTTTTAGGGTTAGCACCAAAATCCAAATACAAGAAAAATCCACTTTTTAGCCAGGAAAAAAAAAGTTTTCAGTTGAAACGAACAAAGTGTAATATGAGGCAAATTTTGTTTCGGGAAAGATTTGTCCGAAATCTACATTGAAATTTTAAAGGATAATATATTTATTTCTCTATCTTAAAGAAGAATATACTTCTTTCTCTGTCGATGCCACATTCCCTTAACAATATCTAGCATTGAGTATATAAGTTAACATTTGTGTAGGTCTTAACTCTTAAGTCTTAACATTCTTTAGTAAAATGTTGCACTAATTTCTTGGCTCATTTTTTTTTTCAATAGAAAAATTGAACGAATCAAAATCAGTTCCAATTCTTGTTTTAATGGTTGAATTATCTATCTTTTTTTTTTTTTTTTTGGTTTTAAAAAATTTCGATTTTAAATTTAAAGTAATGATTGGATTAGTTTAGATTTTGATTTCCGATTTAACTATTTTGGAGAGGTTGTCCAGATGATATATAGAGATGTGGATGAAAAGACTAACATTGAAAAAATGTAAAACAACACTCTCTAAAAAGTTTGAGGATAAATTTGAGTAAATAAAAATTTGATGGATCAAAAAGACAGAAGCTTCCCATAAAAAAAAAAAAAGAAAAAAAAGAAGAAAGAAAGACAGAAGCTCCAAATTAATAATATCTGTAAAGTAGACATTTGATGGTGGTCGTTCGAAGTCATTTCATCATTTTTTTTTTATTGCATAATTTATGAAAGAGAATTGATGTGCCTAGTTAGGTTCAAATTGATCTGTATTTACCACAAAAGCTAGCAATGTGACCTTCTCTCATGAAGAAAATCCAACAAAGTAGAGGTGACAATGTATCAAATAAAAAAAAATATGTGGCTCAAGCAAAAGATAAACTAGGATGCACTCCATGACACAGACACTGGCCATGTCTCTCTCGTGAACATCACGTGTACCCCTGATCTTGTCCGTACCATAAAGCTATGTCTTTTCTATTATCTATATACTGTGCAATCTTAACCTTGGGGGGTCCTTTTCTATGTTTAGGATTTTTCGTATCAAATTAATTGATTGCTTTGGGAAAACCTTCTTGACTTTAGTTGTGTTTTATTCTCAAGAAGTCTATCAAAACAGAAGTCACAACCTACAGTAAGATGCTATACTAGGTGGCTGTATCAATAAAAACCTTCTCTCCCACTCTCCTAGACTTTCATTTTAGAGCATTCTCATCTACCAAAAAAAATGCATTTTAGCTCACTAAAAGGTCATTTTATCTATTTTATATAAGTTTTTAAACAAAAAATCTTACATTACTTTATTTTATCATACATCACATTAATATTTTTTTTTTCTCTTTCACACTGTATAACCAAACCACCACCACAACCATTACAAAATAGGTTAACAACCCAAACCTAAACCCAGCACCGCCCAACCACCATCACATTAGTAATCAAACCAAAATGCAAACCGCGCAACACAAAATTGAAAACTCACTTGCACCAAAAATCCAAACCGCAAACCCATCAACAATTCAACACAAAATCAAAATTGCAAACCCAATTTTGATCTCAACCATCACAATCCACAGAGCCACCCTCATGCTCCTCTATTGTTGCCACAGTTGCCAACGTGACCCAACGCCAAGACCGTGGTAACCTAGCGTGATGCTACACCAAGGCCACATGACCCACCGTGACCTAAAGCTAAGACCCACACCACCTTCGATTTGAACCGGAGCACATGAGAGAGAGAGAGAGAGAGAGAGAGAGAGAGAGAGAGAGAGAGAGAGAGAGTATTTACATGTTGTAAATTTTTTTACATTTTAGCTCATCGGATTTAGGGGGTGTTCAGTGCATTTTTGTTAACAGTGCACTCTATTTTACATTTTTGGGGCTTTTGCATTCTTAGATGGGAATGCTCTTATGGTCATACTTCATCAATTATAGTATATCATCATTTGGAAACATTTGAATGGTGAATTTAATGGACTTGAAGGATATGTTGTAAAGCAAAATATCCCAAATTTCGTTTATCAAACAATTAATCCATTGGGTTTCAAATTTTGACATTTTAAACTTTTATTACTTTATAAGGAAAAAAAAACATTTGACAAACATCGATTGGAGGAGCATAGACTAAATTACTTAGAGTAGGACAAATGATTTTTATTTGTAAACAAAATAATTTTGTTAAACAACTACTAATAATTCAAAATTGTTAAAAGATGTGAAATTTATGTCTTGACTTGATAATAAAGAATAATCATTATAAAGTGAATACCATAAATTAACATTTTGTCATATTAAGTAAAAAAAAAAATGTGTGAAATTATTGAAATTGAATAAGTTAGCTTTGCCAAACTAAAATAAATGTTTAGATAATTGATCAACTAAGCAAGATCCACCATAATTTACCAAAACAAAAAAACAAAAAAAGCAAGATCCACCATATAACAGGATAGGTTTTGAGTCTCATTTGGTGCTAATATGGAAAAAAAAAATAGAGATAACTAAATTATATAATTAAAAAAATTGATGATTCTTTTCTTATTTAGTAAAGAAATTTTCATTTTAAAAAATGGATTAGAGGACAAATTAATTCTTGTTGGCATCCGTTGGTACCATTTGACCAATGTATATTCTCATTAGGAGTACAACCTCAATCTTGGTACCATTTAACCAGTCTATATTCTCATTAGGATTAATGCTACGGTATAAACAATTTTATAACATTTTTATAAATAGTTGATGTGACATTAGCATCATCCAAATAATTTTTGGTAGTTATGCTAACGAGTACCTTTAGGGCACTAGTTAATAATCTATTTTAAGAAAGTTTTAATACCACTTTTATGGGAAATGAAAAAAACTGTCAAAATATTAATTATTATTTTTTTTTCATTTTTTATAAAAAATTTTTTTAAATAGATTATTAATAAGTGCCCTAAGAAAACTCGTTAGTATTTTCCTTAATAATAATTTATAAAAATATTGTAAAATAGTTTGTTTACGTAGAATTACTCATTCTAGCTCAATTGTTTATGAGGAAGGCATATTTTCCACACCTTTCGCTACCCTTTTTTTTATATATATATTTTTTTATTTTTAGAAAGCAGTCATCGCTAGCCTTATTGGCTTATTGCCACTAACATCTAATATAAAGGGCATTACTCATTTACTATTCTAAATAAAATCTCTCTCTCTCTCTCTCTCTCTCTCTCTCTCTCTCTCTCTTTAAATGCAGGGAGTCCCATTATAGGACCAAAAGTGTCCAACATTTCCCTTGAAAACTCCGTGGAGAGAGAGAGAGAGAGATGTTTGGCTACAATTTAAGTGCTAATTAACACGCTCCAAGTTGTATGAGTATATGGTTTGGCAGTGCTTTGGGACCCAAATTGCAGGACCTGGTGATTGCATTTAAGGCTTTAAGCCCCATGTTTGGGTCCCAGGTGAGCTCAGACCACACCCTATCATCCCTATAAGAACAACACTTCTTCTTTCCCTTTTCATGCAACTCAATCATTACCATAAGATGAACCTCACAGTCACACCCCAAAGTCCAATAAAGAGATAGGTACACACAGAGGAGAAAATCACGAAAAAATATATAGAAGAGGAGATGAAGATGAAGGGTGCTGGTAGTGTTGGAGGGTCTTCAGATAAGAAAAAGTTTTCATGTAAAGGGTTTTCATGTAAAGGGCTTCGTGGGTTTCTTAAAGAAGGAAGAGGTAGGCTTTACATATTTAGAAGATGCATTAGCATGCTTCTTTGCGGGCATGACTAAAATCCTGTATCTCATTTCACTTTTCTCCTTTAGTTTATAATGAAACATGTATAACAACTCTCTATGTTTTTTTTTTTTTTTTTTTTTTTGTAAGAAAGACTTCTCTTGGATCACTAGTCCCCTATGTAGATTGGTCAGTTTGGTTTTGATTTTTGTTGATGGAATATTTTTGAAGCAGTGAGTCAGTGACAAGTGGATCTTCAAATTTCTGTAGTCATCAACCTATTGCCTTTTCTTGTATGTTAAAACAAGAAGTGGTTTTTCGGGTTTACCTCACGGAAGAGAAGGGTTTTTTCTTTTCCTCAAATAATAATAATAATGAGATGTCAAGAACTATTTGAATGCTTATTATATAATCCTTGGACGTATATAGTGTGATGTAATTTACTGTTTTTTAAAACTAAAAAAAAGTAATTATTTATAGATTTTATTTTGTTATTTTAATGAAATGTCCACAACTCTTTGAGAATCTTATTAATTCTCTAACATGTTTAATCCTATGACTCACCCACCAAAGAATCCCATAGAGGAGAGAGAGAGAGAGAGGAAATTAGAAATTTTGGTAAAAATATATCATATACTGAAACCATTCTTCCCTAAGAATGAAATTCTATGTGATTGTCTAGCAATCAATTTTCACATGAGTGTGATTCTTCGTGCAGATCATACATATATAGCAGGGAATTCATAAAAGCTTCTAATATATAACAAGGGTTTTACGTGATATCCCAACTTGTATTAGTGTCTTCTGATCTTCTTTTTTTTTTTTTTTGGAGAAAGGTCTTCTGATCTTCTTGATGTACATTATACTAATTAAATCAGTGAACCCTTTTTTACCAAATTTAATCATGTTTTTATTTTTTTGTCCATAAATTAATGTCATTTTTTAATCGGCTTGGTGATAGAGATTCAAATTCTACAAATGACTAGTTGGTAAAATCTATAGACTACAATCTGAAGATTATTTTCTTTCTAGGTACATTAACTGTATATCTAAACAGTCAAATGGGGTTAGAATGACATGTTCAAAAAATATTCATAAAAGAATTGCAGGCCAGTCTTGCTAGAGAAGAAACTTCAAATAATGCCTTAGCCAAGTGATCTTTGTTGAACAATTTCTTTTGGTTATTTTGATGTGGGATTGGAACTTCCTTGTTTTGTTTCTGTAATTAATTAGAGCTTTAAGCTTGCAATCCTTCTGTGTAATTGCTGTATGTTTTTGTCTTAATAAAATTTTCCTCTGGTTCATAAAATTTTAAAAAAAAGTCATAAATTTCAGCAAAAGACAAAAGTCTTGGTGTGTCCGTGTAAAATTTGGTGGAAACTTAATTATTAGTTGGTTTGGTCATCATGGGGGTGGCAGAATTTGGGAGTTTGGTTAAATTGCATGTCATGAAACGTATGTAGAGAACATGAGTCCTTGTGGATGGTAAAGATGTTTGTCTCTCGACACATCAGCTCGTTATCCTGTTTGCTTGGGTCTAAAAGGGGCCAAAAATAGTGACAGATATTGAAGGAAAAGTGTGCATGGTGGTCTCTATTTTGTGGGTCTGACATACGCTGACACAGGCCCTACCGCTGTAGCAGCAGTTTCAATTTTCTACTCTTCCTCCCCTTTTTTTTTATTTTATTTTTGTTTTTGCATAACAAAAATCTCTCTCTCTCTCTCTCTCTCTATGTATAAAAGAGGTGGGTTAAAGCATTCAGATCAATCTGTCTGTATATAAGTGTGTATAATAGAAAAAATGCTCAAATTTACATATTTTTGTTCAGAAATAGCTCACATTAGTCCGTTTAAAATCTTACAAAATCTTCTAAAATTATCCACGAGCTACAGTATCCGTGTAAATTTATACAGGCACTGTAGCATGTGTATATCATTTTTTAATAGTTTTTTTTCTCTCTCCCTGGTACTGTAACATGACTTTGCCTGGCACTGTAGCACTATAGCACTGTAGCATTGGGTTAAAGAAATGAATATTTTATTTGAATAAATGTGTATAATAGACAAACTGATATGGGTGTTTTATAAAAATAGTTGTGTAAAATAGAAAAAGTAAGTTTTAGACTTGTAAAATGGAAAAAATTTTCCACGGACTGATGTGGATGCTCTTAAAGTTTATATCTTAAGTTTCTGAATTCTGATGTGGATGCTCTTAAAGTTTATATCTTAAGTTTCTGAATTTTAAAATTATGGATAAAAAGTTGAGTTTATAGATTAAATAGTAAATAATATCCGATTGATATAAAATTTGATATGTGTATTAAAATTATAAAGAACATATAATCCATTAGTAAGATTTTTTAAATATAAATTTAATAAAAGTTATTAGATTGTTGTTGATGACGTTTTTGTGACAAAGGTCAAAATGTAAGAATATACACAAATTTCTCATCAGGTTCTTTAGAAATAGTTATTTGTGAAGAGTAAAGTCCAAAATTTATAATGTATAATAAACAAAAGCTATTAGTGCTTCAAGAAGAGAGAGATCAAAATTCAAAATAACAAAAGATGCAAAAAAGTGTTGGAAACAAGAGGTCTGAAACTTTCCCATACAAACAAAAGGAAGAGAGAGAGAGAGAGAGACTATTCCTTTGTACTAGGATTTCCATCCTAAAGCCTCATAATAGTGAGACTCTTTGCAGATTGAATAGGCTTTTACTTTGAAGTTTAACTCTTAAGGGTAAAACATGGTTCCTTCTTGTTGAGCTAATAAGAGGCCTTTTATATTGGGTATGGGGCATTTCTAGAACTGATTTTTGGTTAATGAATGGGGCTTTTACTCCCCAGGATGCTAATCTAGTGTTTTTATTTGGGTTGCTTTTGTTTAGGGAAGAGGTTGATTTGCTTTTTGCATGGTTTTTGAAAATAATTGACTGAGCTCCCATTGGCTCCATTTTTTAGCTATTTCAGACTCTAGGGAGGCTGCACTCAATGATTGTCAAAAACTGGAATTGGCCAATGGGAGCCAATTATGTCTTAAAAGCTAAAAAGGGTTTGTTTAGAAAATTTAGCCACAGACAGCAAGAGCTTTAGGCTTACTTTTGGGTATAAATTTGGGCACAATACCTCTTTTATGAGCTTGAAGTGCTACCAACGTCCCAGCGCACTTACCAGCACACACAGTTGGGTTCATGCAAAATGTCTGAAGGAAACCGACTCATACATTCCAAATCACACTCCCTTAATTTTCCTAATAGGTAACATGGGCTTGGGTCATACAAAAACAAATAAAAAATAATAAAATACATGGATTGGGCCTATTAGGTGACTAGGCCTAGCCGAAGTGAAACCGCAAAATTTGACGCAAAAATGACCATCACCCATCTGCTGTTGCCTTTTCTCCATGAATTTTACACTTCAAAGAGTCACCAAAATCTGTGTAATCTGTGTGCCACTTGTACTAACAAGTACGGTGGCATATATAAAAAATTTCCATATAATATAAATTCCTACTCTCTAAATTATTCTGAAAAAAAATATATATATATATTGTGGGGCCTGTTACCTAAAAAAGGTATAGTAGTCCTCAGAATTGGGCTCAGGGCCCAAAGGCCCGATCCGAGAACACGCAGTTGTCCGAGGACAGCCTAAAGAAGTTTTATTCACGTCAAATAGGTGATATGAAAGGTATAAACAGGTGTTATATACAGTGGTATAACACGTCCGAGGACGCCAAAGTCCGAGGTGAAGGTAACCTTCGTACTGACTGAGAAGATTCTGCCAGGTTGTAGCTGAATTGGAAGTTGGATATAGCTTAAAGAGGCGTCGGAGAAGGTAGAAAATATCTTCTAAAGTCTATCACCTCTTCATTAAATGCTGTCCACCTAACACTCTGGCCGCATTAATGTGGAGGTGATACCTGAATAGTAACTAAGCAGCTTTATGACCACTAAGTGAAAGTTCCGGTAGGGACTAGATGGGACAGAAAGGAGCCCCAGGATAAGAACTACACGTGTACAAAGGAAACAAGAAAGAAACGAAGTATATAATGTAGAAACGAAGAAACAGGAGGGACTTCTGACCAGAAAAAAAAAAGGAGAAAGAGAGAGAGAAGAACAGACCAATTGAAAGAGGGCCGAGGAGAGTTTTTCCTCATAGAGCGAATCAATAGTATCCTTATTACTTGATGAGTAGAACCTTCCTGAAAAACAGTACTAGTTCTTGAGCCCATACTCTATAAATTTATTGTTTGGGCTTATTGGGCTGAAACCAACACTCAATTCAAATTGGGTCCTTACTATATATATATATATATATATTAATAATCTGTCTCTCTCAATTTAAAATTCGGAGAAAAAGCTCTTTCTCTCTCACTCATTTAGAAAACAAAGAAAACAAAAACCTACATAGGACTTAATTATTCAAAAAAAAAAAAATCACCCCTAAGGTTTGGTAAAAAAGCAATAACCTGTACATATGTTTTTTGTTGGCTTGCTTTGTCTTGTAGATTAAAACATCTCAAACTGTCCGGTAAATGTTTCAAATTATGAACAACACAAGATTGGTACTAAGAACCAATTATAAATAAACCTATATATCAAAGTTACCTAGCTAAAATCTTATTCAATCTCATACAATAGTTCACCTAATATATAAAATATTACAATGGTCAACGATGAAATAGTATGAAGAATCACTTCTTGCAAAAGATGAAAAGTGCAAATATGGTAGAACACATTAAATTTCACATGCTGAACCTTTTTTTTTTTTTTTTTTGAGAAGGAATACGTGTAAGCTTTTTACTCAATGGACAAAATATCTGACATAACAAAAGAGTTTATGTCTGAGGAACAGACCTCATCCAAACTATAATAGGAAAAGAAAGTTTTCTCTTTGGCCTAAGGCATGGCAACGGAGTTGTCTTGTCTACCACATGGGAGAAGGAAAAGCTTCAAAGAGCTTGCATAAGACATTGTGTTTTTAAAAATGACAACAGAGGATTGCAACAACTCGCTGTCTTAGAGAATTTATCACAAACTCAGAATCTCCCTCGAATGAGGATTGTTGAATACCCATTCGAGCAAAGAGGACTGCCCTTCTGGCAACTAGCATCTCTAAGGCCACAACAAATTGTGGTTTTTGAATTTTTTTTTTTAAAGTGCCGCATGATTTCTCCTTACATTTCTAATAACAACACCAATCCCCGCTTCACTCAACTCATTGAACATAGCCCCATCAAAGTTGGTTTTCTATGAATTCGGTGGTGGAGGATTCCATTTTTTTCTAACTCTGCTCTATGTTCGTGGGTGGCTATATTCCAAGTTCTTCAATTTCGAATATAGCCCTGTGAAGCACCGACGCGGCTCCAGAGGAGCCGCACCGGAGTCAGACTCGAGCCGGACGCGGGGATGCGGTAGGAGACGCTGCTGACCGCGAGTCCGTGCCGCGTCGGGCGCGCATCCTGCCACGTGGCATCGCCGACTCGCGCCGACGAGGCGCGAACGGGCCGACTCGGGACGACTCGGGCCGTATCGCCGATTCAGCCGAATCCGAAATTTCCGGTTCCGGCTGAAATTAAAAAAAAAAAAAAAAAAAGGTACGAAACGCACCTAACCTAAAAATACATCAGACACTCACTTGTTGTCAGTAGTCCAAACCCAATTTTCAATTTTTCAGTCCGTCCCTCATCTCTCTTTCTCTCTTTCTCTCTGTGCTCTCCGCGCGCTGCTCCGCCTTCGGCCTTTCCCTCTCTGTCGTGTTCTTCCTTCAGGTGTGCTCTCTCTTTTCTTTACTTCCCTTTTAGTCTCTATTTCTCTCTTCTCTGTGCTATGTTTGTCTCTTCTCTGTGCTGTGTTTGTGAGTTGTAGTCTAATTTCCAAACATTACGGAATGTTTTAGTTTTAATCTTGTGGGTTGTATTGAATTTATGAACATTTTGTTTTAATTATTATCTACTATTGCTCTTAAATTTAGTATATGTTTATATAATGTAAAAAATTGTGCTTAGCAATATATTAAAAATATAAATAAATATATTTTTAATAATTTTTTAATCGTCGAGTCCCGCCGCACCCGCACCCACCTTTTTTAAAAATTGCCGAGTCCCGCACCCGCACCCGCACCCGCACCCGAGTCCCGAAACGCACCCGTGCTTCCTAGATATAGCCTTTAGCGTAAGTAGCAATTCTGTCTAGCAGCATCAAGTATTCTTGCAATCGAGACTTGTTTCTATGGTGCCCAATTGCCTAAGCGGTGACAGCAAAGAGTGCCAAAGTCTGGGGCTTCTCCCTTATTTTTTTTCAACCAGGTCCTTGAAGGAAAAATCTACTACTGTTGTTCGATCCACCCAGCCAAAGTTTTGAGACCAGATATGTTTTATTTTTCACAACCCCAGAGAGCATGAACCACATTCTCAGGTACTAATGAGCATAAGTGACACATCGGGTCTTGCAGAATTTTTCTATTGACAAGATTGGATTTTGTAGGTAAAGAATTTGAAACAGATTTCCAAAAGAAGTGTTTTATTTTACCTAATACTTTCAACTTCCATATCCCATGCCAAAAAGTTTTTTGTGCTGCTGCTTCTAGAGGAAGGACTGGGTTCTGTAAGTTCTCATCACAGAGAGCTTTGTAACAAGATTTTACCGAGTACACACTTGAATTTTCTTTTGGCTCAATAGAATATCAAGTTGTGGGACAGAACATAAAGGGATGGACTTTATTTGTGTAGACACTCAATTTTGCACCCATGATTTAATCAAGGAGAATGACTTCAATGACCAATTCATGTACCCTAAAAATCATAATTGCATTATATGCATAAATTTGTTCTTGCATTACATTCATTAGTTTGTCTTTGCATTACATGCATCAATTCATTCATTATATATCATAAAAATGATCTTGAGATTCTAACGGTCGCAACGGTGTTTCCGGTGTTCAAATTGGACCATCGGATCGAAAGATATCGCATTATCAAGTTTGCACGGTCAACATGCATTGTGTCTAGCTAGAGTCGATCACACATGATTAGTTTAAATTTATTCTGATTGGTTAAACAATTAGAATTGATTAGATAATTTTGTGATTGGTTGATAATTAGTGTTTAAAATAGGGATGCATGCATGAGAATAAAAGGGATGATTGGATAACAATAAAATTGTGGATAATCTAAACTTTATCAAGATTTATTTTAAGGGATTTATCCATAAGATAATTGTTCAAGATAATTGCTCTTTAAAAAGCCTAAATTATCTAGAAAAGAGATAAAAAAAATCATAGAAGAGGAGTCCAAATGGCACCCGAACAATAAAGTGCATTTGGAGCCATAGGGCCAATTCAGTACTTTTGGAGTGCCGAACGACACTCTAAAAGGGCCAAATTTTCATGTGATGGGCTTTGGGCCAACGGCCTTCAGGTGATGATTATGCATACCCTTTTCGATCTTTTCGCAAAAGGATGCGTCTGGATTCAAATCTCAACCATCCATACCTATTTTTTTAGAGTCTTCTGGCCTCTATAAATAGAGACTAAACCTCATAATTCAACACTTTTTTTTTTGCTCTGAGAGGCACACGTTTTGGGCTCCCAAACAACTCATATTTTCTAATCTTCTCTTTGATTTTCTGTAGAAGCTAGGGTTTTTAGGTTTCAAGGATAACTAAATAAGTTTCTTTGAATCCTAAAACATCATCTCAAGTAGAAGAGTGCTCATGCAAGAGGTTGGTTTTTGAACCCTTTTATTTTTATGCTTTTCTTATCATGATGATGTATGTTTAATTGTTTCAAATATTCATAATCTGGTTTATAAAAACATGTTCTTGATTTCTTTATTGATATAATCTGTTTCTTAATTTTAAAGATCTGCATGTAGTCAACTATTCTTCTTCAAATAAAATGGGTCTGCATCTTTCTTAGATACATATCTGAATTTTTCTTCAAACAAAATAGATTTGCATCTTTATGAGATACAGATCTGAATTTTTCTCAAATTAAAACTAATTTATATCTTTCTTAAGATACAAATTTGATTTTTTAATACAAGCAAATTTTTGAAAAAAAAAAAAGAAAAGATTAAACATGATTGTGTTTGTGTTTGTTTTCTTTAATCTCTTTTTTTTTTTTTTTTGGCTAAACTATAGGTGTATCTCTTTCTCTTTGTTTATGCATGTTAGCCCCCAAGAAAAAGAGAGGAAAATGTTGAAGAAGAAAGGGAGTAGAAACACGATGACTCTCAAAGACTTTCACGATGGCTCCATCCCAACTGATCTCCCTCTTCCCTTTGCTCTCGGTGGCTCCATCCTAACAGAGAGAGAGAGAGAGAGAGAGAGAGAGGTGTTTGTTGGGCAAAATTTTCCAAACAGTACAATTTCAGAAATATTTCAACCGGATAGCACACGTTCAAACTTATTTAGTAAGTTAGACTCTTTTTGGAAGTCGATTTTAACAAACTCGACTTCCAGGCAAATTCAACCCCTCAACCAGCAAGTAAAGGAGCTCAGTATAGTCAACTTTCAATGGAAGTTGAGTTCAGTAAACTCGACTTCCACTTCAGACTTATTTACTTGCTGGATTTGCCTAGAAGTCGAGTTTATTAAAATCGTCTTCCAAAAAAAGAGTCTAACTTACTATATAAGTATGAACGTGTGCTATCCGGTTGAAATATTTCTGAAATTGTACTGTTTGGAAAATTTTGCCGTGTTTGCTGCTAGAGTTGGAAGAAGGGCATTTAGGTCTTTTGCCATAGTGCCATTTAAGCAAAAGTCACATGGGAGGCATGTGATTGTACTTTCCGTCTAACATAGCAACGAATTTATCATTAGGGTCCGTCTAACATAGCAACAAATTTATCATTAGGGTGGAAAGTGTAATATTAGTGGTTATAGTTTAAGGTGCAAAACGTACATTAAAAAAGTTTAGGATGCAAAGTGTAATCTGAGCATAGTTTAGGGTGGTAAAGTATAATTTCTGCTACTCTAAAAGAAATAGTCTAGTTTATTCTTTTGCCTTTTGAATCTTCTACAACTCTCTATTGGTTTTGTTATGATTTACAACTTGCATTTATTATAATATTATAGTTTTGATAAATGATAGTACTATCTACTGTTTTAACAGCTGTGTATAGCTCTTGTGTTTAATTTGTATATCATGTGTTTTGTGGTTTTCATTTTTCTCAATTGTTATATTATTTTAAGGGATAATTACAAGTTGCCCACCTGTGGTTTGACCCGATTTCTATGTGCCTACCTGTGGTTCAAAGTTTGACACTTTGCCCACCTGTGCTTGTTACCGTTTATACGCTGTGTGCCCACCTCTCCCTCATCGTTACTCTAACACAAAAATAGGTAAAAAAACTCACTCCCACTCAGATCAAAACACTCTCAAAACTCATTCTCACTCCCAAAACTCCCATTCGGCTTGCTCACCAAAAATCACACACTATCACTCCCAAAAATCCCTCATTCACTCACTCCCATCATGCATGCAAATCGAGCCAAGGAAGACAGCTCCTCTGTTCAGCTGTGGCAACAAGACTCACTTACTCCCATTGTGCAATGTGCTTCGCTGCACTTGAGGTAACTGGGATTTGATCGTGCATGCAAACCGAGCCGAGCCGAGGAAGATCAGGATTATTGCTTCTCTGTTCAGCCATTGCAGGTAGATCAAAACTCTTTTTGCTTTTTAATCTTTGAAATCTAGGGTTCTAAATTGGGTTTTAAAATTTCTTCTTCCAAAGTAGGTTTTATTTAAAATTCTTTCTTCCAAATTTGGTTCCTGCTTAACCATGGAACTGGTTAAGCAAAAACCCAATTTTTTTTTTTTTACAGAGTCGAAGAAATTTCTGAGTTGAAGAAATTTCCGAGCAAAAACCCTCTTTTTTTTTTTTTTTTTTTTTTTTTTTTTTTTTTTTTTTTTTACAGTTGCTCCTCATTTTTACAGTTGAAGAAACTTTGCTTTTGGACTCTATTAATATGACACTTGAACGATGGAATTGATTGATTAATTAAGCAAAAACCCAAATTTGTTTATTTACATCATCGGAGAAATTTCCCAGCTGAAGAAATTTCCGAGCAAAAACCCAATTTTTTTCTGCAATTGCTCCTCATTTTTACAGTTGAAGAAACTTTGTTTTTGGACTCTGTTAATTATGACACTTGATTTATTGCTTGAGGCCAAGTTTCGCACATAGAATTGAAGATTCTAAAATGGCCAGCTGTGTGTGTGTTTTTTTCAATTTTGGTATGTGTTTTGAAGGACTTTAGATAATATGGCTACTTTGAATGTTAAATTGTTTTTTGTGGAATGTTATTTGTATATATTTATGTAGAATTAGATTGTGAGCACTGATGCATTAAGCTTGAAATTAAGCTTCAAATTGTATATGCTATAAGACCATTAATATAGGGCCCTATAACAATTAATATGCACTAATGCAAACTGATATATGCATTATGCACTGATGCACTAATGCCTTAAGCTTGAAACTAATATATGCAGCCAAGTACTAATGCACTGATGCATTAAGTTTTAAAACTAACTGATATAAGCTTGAAACTAACTGAAATTGCATAAGCTTGAAATTGTATTGTGAGCACTTTTATGGAACTAACTGATGCATTAATTTTTGTATAGGGCTATTCTGGAACTAACTGATATATGCAGCCAAGTACTGATGCACTGATACATTAAGCTTGAAACTAACTGATATAAGCTTGAAACTAATTGAAATTGCATTAAGCTTGAAATTGTATTGTGAGTACTTTTCTGGAACTAACTGATGCATTAGTTTGTATAGGGCCATTCTGGAACTAACTGATATATGCAGCCAACAAGTACTGATGCTACTGATGCATTAAGCTTGAAACTAACTGATATAAGCTTGAAACTAATTGAAATTGCATTAAGCTTGAAATTGTATTGTGAGCACTTTTCTGGAACTAGCTGATGCATTAGTTTGTATAGGGCCATTTTGGAACTAACTGATATATGCAGCCAAGTACTGATGCACTGATGCATTAAGCTTGAAACTGAATGATATAAGCTCTGAAACTAACTGAAATTGCATTAAGCTTGAAATTGTATTGGAGCACTTTTATGGAACTAACTGATGCATTAGTTTGTATAGGGCCATTCTGAACTAACTGATATATGCAGCCAAGTACTGATGCACTGATGCATTAAGCTTAAAACTAACTGATATAAGCTTGAAACTAACTGAAATTGCATTAAGCTTGAAATTGTTATTGTGAGCACTTTTATGGAACTAACTGATGCATTAATTTGTATATGGCCATTCTGGAACTAACTGATATATGCAGCCAAGTACTGATGCACTGATGCATTAAGCTTGAAACTAACTGATATAAGCTGAAACTAACTGAAATTGCAATTAAGCTGAAATTGTATTGTGAGCACTTTTCTGGAACTAACTGATGCATAGTTTGTATAGGGCCATCATCTGGAACTAACTGATATATGCAGCCAAGTACTGATGCACTGATGCATTAAGCCTTGAAACTAACTGATATAAGTTTGAAACTAATTGAAATTAGACAACATGATAGAATTAGATAATTGATCCTTTCATATAAAATACATGTTGCAATCTCGAATATCTGTAAAATTATCAAAAGCCACAATCTTATAGCTTTTGTTCAGCTTTTGGATTGGGCAGGGGTTGACATTTGGATTTGGCATGCAAGCCCATCTCATACTTTATTCTGTTGTGACTGATGCATTAGTTTGTATAGGGCCATTCTGGAACTAACTGATATATGCAGCCAAGTACTGATGCACTGATGCATTAAGCTGAAAACTAACTGATATAAGTTTGAAACTAATTGAAATTGGACAACATGATAGAATTAGATAATTGATTCCTTTCATATAAATACATGTTGCAATCCCATATCTGTAAAATTATCAAAAGCCACAACCTTACAACTTTTGTTCAGCTTTGGATTTGGGCAGGGGGTTGACATTTGGATTTGGCATGCAAGCCCATCTCATACTTTATTCTGTTGTGTTTTATATGCAGATGACTGACTTGGCATTCAATTTTGAGATTCATCATGGTGGGCAGTTTGTGTGGAACTCGGATTTGGTATATTTAGGAGGTAGTACTTCATTTGTTGATAATGTTGACCCAGATAGACTAAGTAGTTATTTTGAAATACAAGGTATTTGTTCTGATGTGGGGGCAGTTAGTACAAGTAGATATCATTATCTTATTCCTGGAGGTAATTTGGAGCAAGGGTAAGGCTTATAAATGGAGATGATGATGTAGTTTATATGTGTGAGATTCATGTTACGTGGCCTACAGATAAGATAACATTATATGTNTAGACTAACCTACCTGCTCCTGTTACTCCTCATGTGTATAAACCACCTGGCAGACCACCAAAGTAAAGAAAAAGAGATCCTGAAGAGTCAAGGAACCCTTATAGAGTTTCTAGGGTGAACAAGACAATCAAGTGTGGGAAGTGCAAGAAAGAAGGACATAATGCAAGAGGGTGTAAGGCAGGCATCACTGGTAAAACTCCATGGCAGAGAAGAGATAGACTTGCTAAATCACATGCTGTAAGTATTTCCATGCTTTGAAATATATTCATTTCCTCCTATGTGTATTTCATGTGTATTTAACTTTTACAACCCTCTTTATAGGCACAAAGCAATAAATCTATAAAAACAAAGCAAACTGCATCTCAACCACCAAGTACTAGCTCTCAGCCTGCATATACAGCTTTTGGTCAAACTGCATCTCAACCTGCACCAAACAATAGATCTGAGGTAGCAACTTAACCTCCAACAACTAGATCTAGAGCCAACTGGTTCTCTTCATCCTTACAGCCGAGCTTCCATACCCCTAGAGAAACATGGGATTCTTTACCATCTTAGGCATCTTTGCTTTTTTCTATTTTGTTTATTTTTTTTCCTCTTACTTGCTATTGTTGGACCATCTTGCTAACTGCTGAATTTTGGTTATGCAGCCAAGTGCATTTGTGAGCACTAGTGGTGTACCAAGTCAAGGAAGTGGTGGTGGTGCTGCTAGAGGGTTTAAAGGCAAAACGTGTAGTGTATCAAGGTTGACAAAGTTTCAACTAGTTGGTGGAAAGGGCAAGAAGGTAGCTGACAAGGGCACTAAAAGCAGGAAATGATGAAAGATGTTAAAGTGGCAGACCACTTGTTTTGTTATAGTTCCCACTTGTTTTGATGTAGTCCCCACGCTTAATGTATGTCTGATGTGTAAAATAAAAAACAATATTGGCAATTTTGGTGAGATGTGTATGTCTGATACAATAGTGGACTAGTAGTTGGGTTTTTGTTGGAAGATGTGTAAAGTCACAAGATATGCCAAAAACAATATTGGCAATTTTGAATGCATGTGACATAAAGTCACAATGACTGTTCACTTTTATTAAAAGTAGTTAATATGCATTGGTTGGATAAAGTATTTTGTTGTGTTGTGCTTGTCTTTACTTTTGGTGGATTTACACAAGACTGTGTTTTGCTTTTGGTGGATTTACACAGGTGCGCATTGACACAATCAAGAAAATTATGTCTTAGAGCTTTATGTTACAGCAAAATTATGTGCACAATCTTTATATGCAAAATTATATGCACAATCTTTATGTGCACAATTATGTGCACAGTCTTTGAGCTTTGTCTTTGAGCTTAACATGAGTGATTTTTATGTGCACAATCTTTATATGACATAACAAAATTATGTGCACAATTTTTATGATACAGGTATATGACACAGCAGAGTTATTTATATAGGTCAAAACAAAGGGATTCTCAACTCCTTTTATATTATTGCACAATCTTTCCAAAACAAAGTAAAATGTGAATTGACAAACCCAAATGAGAATGCTTTTATGGAAGGTTATTAATCATTGGTAAGTTCCAAGTTCCATTCACATTATTAACATTTTCACATAACACTTTGTGCCAATATATATCTGTGGGGGGGTAAAGCCCAGCCATACGCAGTGGGCCTAAAGCCCAAGGTAAGGATTAGTCTATGTCCGAGGAGGCTAAAATTGTCGAGGGGTATTTCGCGTGAGAGAAGAATACATGAGGACAAAGAAACTCTGTCCGAAGAGAGCATTAGTGTTCAGAAGAGACGATCATCCTCGGATGAAAGGATTTTGGGGTCATGTAAATATCTGGGGGGTTCAAATGAATTTACTAGTGACTTCAGCAATTTGGATAAACTTTAGACACGCTTGGAAATAAGAGGAACAGAGAAATATCTAAAAGGAAAAGCTGCCACTACCGTATTAAATGCACTGCAGCAACTTTTTTAGCCGCATTTATGTGGAGAAGACCTCTGAACAGTACAACTTCAGCTACCGTCATTCACAAAAGTTAAGGGAGATACATGACATGACATTCACTCAAGTAGGGAGCTGGATGGAGAACAAGTAGACGATGGGGATGGTAGTGGAGGAGGATATATAAAGAAGAAGGGTTCTTGATGAGAAGGGGGAAAGGAGAAAGATAACAAAAAGAATTGTAACCGATATTCAAACTATCATAAGTCTTTCGGACTTGAACTTACTTGGTCTTTACGTGTACTTTTATGCTGGTTTATACTTGTATACTGTGATCAATCATTGTTAGCTCCATAGTTAACCTAACTCTATCACCCACACTCTACAAATTAATTGTTTTTAGGTTTAGGCCATAAATCCTAACCTTACAATATCAATCACAGAATGAAGTAAAAAAAAAAATTATATTAAAGAATATTTGCACAAAAACAACACTTTCCATTTCAGATGATAGATACAATAACATTTGAACATCCCAATCACATTTCAATATCCTCATTTCAAGAGATAGATACAATAACAATTCAATTACCTAATCACATTTCAACACCCCCCCAAGCATCATGGTAGATTAAAGTTTCTCACCCTTATATTGTTGTTCATTGAGGCAAAACACAACAACAACATTACAAAAATGAAAAATAACCATGACAAAAATAGTGCAACCTTGTACAATCTTTCACTCTCTTTAATCCTCTTAAGTTTCTCCCTAGTTTCTACATAAAGCTCATGAGTTTCTCTTTTCCTTCAGTTAGATCTTTCTTCCATTTGTCTAGTTATCATTTCTCTCTGACTTGCAAGCTGCAGTTCATTCTCAAGCATACTTATCCTTTCACGGTCACTCTTAAAAGTTTCGTTATCCACCCACTGAAAGAAGTAACATTTGGGACCAACCTAATCATTACAATTATAACAATTAATTCCACAGTTCAAATAAATCACAATTAATAATTTAATTCAATTCAAATACAACAATGTAATTGTTTTTTACATTAAATTAACTATAACCGAGGAATCTTCTTCCATAGTTACTAGCTTTTCAACTAGTTCGTAGGGCACAATGCTCAATGGTACATAAATGACCATCTTTAACACGGTAGAAACAACTAGTTGTAGAGCCATTGCTAGTTGATGAAGACATGGCAAAAATTTGTTATAAGCTTATAGACCAACAAATCTGTTACAAGAGGCATAGTTCAAATTTTCAACATGTGTGACAACAAAAACCATTGTTAACACTTATCAAATTAAGTAAGATAAACTCACATTGAAATCCAACATTAATGCATTGCAAAGGTTTCAACAACCAAAGGTACCATAAAGGCTAGACTACTAAATGCATCATATTCTACCACTAGATCTACTACACATTTTTCTTCCATTAGGTGTATCCCAATTGTTCTCCATAATTATCCTTTTGCAAAAACTCAATCATTACATTACAACTATGTTACAAAGAATTTTTGTTCAGTCAAAATACTAGTAGACATGAATATGAGATCTTTCATATTAGCAATTTTTTATTGTGCAAGGCTCACAACTAAGGCAGAGACAATAAAAATAAATAGACATTTAACTTCATAATGATACAATATTAGCACATTAAGATAGTGATGGAAACTACGCAGCACCCATGTTTATTTATTTTTTTTTATTGGCTAAGAAAAGGTCATTTAAATTGCATCTAGAGAAGCTGCACATGCATATGCAATAAACATTAGATATATGGCTGGCAGCCAAGAAAGTGTATTAGAAAATTTGAAAGTAGTTGACATGTGAAGGAAAGCAATTAGCATGAGAGAGATGTCTCGATAAATTAAGTTAACAAAACCATAGATAGATTAAATGGGTCCCTCACATTTGCATTGTGGTCCCTCACATTTGCATTGTGGTCTGTGGTCCCTCACATTTGCATTGTTCTCCACACACATATAGAGGTTGTATATAAACAACAAAAATCAAACAAGTTATAAAAATATAATCAAAGAAAGTGGCTTTATATAAACAACAACTCAACAACTTCATATTGGTTGTATATAAACAACAACTCAACAATTTCATATTGTGATTAAATTAGCAACTAGTTACACAACTACTATTATAATCTTTCATGAAACAAAAGTAAGGAGAAAAAAAACCCAATTCGAAGAAATATGGAATCAAGAATAGTTTAAGAAACTCAAATTCAAAGAAAGAATAAAAAACCCGAAGAAAGCATTGAAAAACCCAATTTCAAACCCTAGGTTTCAAAAATTAAAAACTAAAGAGGGTTTTGATCTACCTGCTGATGTTGAACAGAGGACCACACAAGCTCAAAACCCAAGTTCAATAACCCATGGTGGCACCCAAGAGCATGCACGATCAAAATCTACCCAGGATCAAAACCCAGTTCCATTGGAAAGTTTGCGAATCGAAGCCCATAGCTGAACAGAGGAGGAGCAATTGTTAGCAACTTGCTTCCTCGGCTTGGATCTGAAATTAAGAGTCTCAAACAAAGCTTGTTGTAGGAGTGAGTAAGTTTTGAGAGTTTTGGGAGTGAGAGTGAGTTCTAGGAGTGATAATTAGTTTTGATCCGTTTTGGAATGTTTTTTTTTACTTATTTGGTGTTAGAGTAACGGAGAGTGGAGAGGTGGGTTACGGCTGGGTAACGGTGACAAGCACAGGTGGGTAAAGTGTCAAAATTTGAACCACAGGTAGGCACATAGAAATCGGGGCAAACCACAGGTGGACAACTTGTAATTATCCCTTATTTTTTTTGTAGAATGTAACTTGGACAAAAGCCAAGTATTTTTGGTAAATTGTAACTAGGACCCAAAGCTATGTAATTTTAAAGTTTTTTTCAAGATATGTAATTTCTTTTATTCAATCAATGAAGAGAACAATTCAGTCATGTATTTGTATATTTAGTTTTTCTTATTTTTTGTATAAAAAAAAAATAAGTGGCAACTCTATACCACTTACCCAAATAGAAAGGTGCCCTAAAAGGTGCCCAAATCTCTTTTTTAAGGGATGCTTTTCGTTGAGGTCTTTCACAATTTGCTGAGCTTCTGGGGGATAAAAACATAAGTCAATAAGGTGCACATTCCACCAGCCTGTGTGTGGATCAATAGAGCATCCACAGTCGCTTTTGATGAAAGAGGGAGGAAAGCTGACGTTCCCCCCTACCATGCCTAATAATCAAGAATCACAGTAAATGTGTGTAGATTTTCCATCCCCCACCCTCCATCTTGCCTCCTTGGCAATGATTTTCCTAGACCATAAAATACTCTTCCAAGCAAAAGAACCCAATGATGATTTTGCTTAAAAAATAGAGCAGTTTGGGAAATACTTAGCCTTGAAAACTCTATAAAACAGTGATTCTTTGTCTTGTATTAGTCTCCAAACCTATTTTGCCAACATAACTTCATTGAAGTTACAATGATCTTTGAAGCCTAATCCACCCCTACCTTTTGGTTTGCACATAGAGTCCCATTTTGTCTAATGAATTTTTCTCCTCTCTCCCATCTGCCCCCACCATAATTTTCTTATGAGCATTTCAATGTCTTAACAGAGGCCTACTGGTAATCTGAAGCAACTCACGGCAAACATTGGAATTGCTTGCACCATTGCTTTCAACAAAACTTCCTTCCCCGCTTGTGACAACAATTTCTCCTTCGATCCCTGCAACTTGCTCCAAACTTGATCCTTAATATAATTTAAACTTGCTCTTTTGTTTTTTCCCACCATCGTAGGTAAACCCAAATAGGACTCATACTCCCTTATTTCTGGTACACCAAGGAGATTTTTAATAAACAACTTTGAACAATTCGGAACATTTTTGCTAAAAAATAGAGTTGTCTTCTCTGTGTTGAGTTTTTGTCCCGAAGCTTTTTCATAGATCTCAATAATGTTTTTAATGGTTTGAACATCCCCCATACTAGCTCGACAAAAGAGGAGACTTTCATCTGCAAATAATAAATGAGAAAATTTTGGCTCATTTTTACAAAGTGAGACACCTTGGATATTACCTTCGTCTACTGCTTGCAGGAGTAAACCATTTAAGCCTTCTGAACAAAGCAAAAATAGATATGGTGAAAGGGGAGCACCTTGCCGAATCCCCCTTGTTGGAACAATGTGTCCTTGTAGTTCACCGTTTACTAAGATGGAGTATGTGACTGATCTAATACATTCCAAAATCCAGCCCACCCATTTGTTGTTGAAAGTTGAAACCCATCTGCAGCATGATTTTTTCTAAAAAAACTCATTCAACTCTATCATAGGCCTTGCTCATATCTAGTTTTAGTGCCAAGTGACCTTTTTTTCCCTAACTTCTTTGTCTTCATATGATGTAGTGTCTCGAAAGCCACCAAGATGTTATTTGATATGGCTTTGTCAAATTGGAAAGAAATCTGTGATTCAGAAATAAGCTGAGGCAGAATTCTTTTTAATTTGTTGGCTAGCACTTTTGAGACAAGTTTATACAAGATATTACATAAAGCAATGGGCCAAAAATCAGTGGCTTTATCAGGACACTTAACTTTTGGAATAAGAGTTAGGAAAGTGTGATTCAAACCTGGAAGTATCTAACCCAAATTTAGACAAGATAGGATTGCCTTGACAACATCATCTCCAATGGTTGACAAGTAGTGTTGGAAAAAAAATTGGAGGCATGCCATCTGGACCTGGGGCCTTTAGAGGGGCCATTTGTTTCAGCGCTGCCTCCATTTCAATTTTTGAGAAATTTGCAATCAAAGCAGAGTTCATCTCCTCGGTAACACATCTACCAGTGAACCCAACAACATCTTCAACCCCATTCGAATCTGCAGTTGAGAAAAGCTGCTGAATGTAATCCATAAGAACTGCTACAATTTTGTCATCCCCTCTCTGCAACATTCCAGCACCATCTTTTTTCTCAGAAATAGAGTTTTTCTAGAATTTATGAGATGCTTTATTATGGAAATAACCTGTGTTCTTGTCCCCTGAAACCATCCAATGATCATAGGAGCGCTGCTGCCACATTTTTTCCTCGTCTTAATAATGTTTGTACTTCTTCCTTGAGCTGTAAAAAGAAGTCCACATTACCCCCCCCCTCCTTACTGCCAACTCTTTTGCTGCTTTCATGCTCTTCTTTTTGTCAATCAAAGTGCGTTTCACATGTTGAATCTTAATGACCATTATACTTTGATTTTTTTTTAGTATTAAAGTCTTGGTCATTCCAAGAATTGTAATGCAATCTTATACACATCAACAAAAATACATTATCAACATGCTGAAAAAGAAAATTGGTTGTATGATATGTATCAATGATCCATGTTGTTTCCAACAAGCAAAGGGTTTAGACTTTAGGGTTTCGAGTTTTAAGCTTTAAGCATAGTTAATGTGCTTTTAACAACATTGCCTTATGTTGATGTGGGCCATGTGGCTTGAATTGCAAAAGCCTAATTCGGTCATCTAAACCAAATACAAGTTGCAATAGGAAACCTCTTCTACCGAATTTGACACACACACACACACACACACACACACACATATATATATATATATATGTATATATATTAGGTTTGAGATGAAGGGCAGCTGTGTGAGTAGAGAGAGAATTAGAGAATTCCTAAAAACCTAACAGTAGCCGCATAAGAAGAAGAATAGTGTTTTCTTGTCTTGTGAGTGAGAGAGAGTTAGGGAGTATTGGGATTTGGGTTTCTTGAGAGTGTTTTTGTGCACTATTGTATTTCCCTATTTTTATAATAAAATTTCTCCATTGTCTCCATGGAGGTAGGCAGTTTGCGGAACCACGTAAATTCTTGTATTTTTTGTATGTACTTGTTATTTAATTTTTGCTTATTTACTGTTATTGATTTGAGTCTTAGGGTGCTATTTGCATAACAAGTGGTATCAGAGCTAGGTTAGGATTCAATCATTTGAATACAGTAAAGATGTCAAGCACAAAGTATGATGTAGAGAAGTTTTGTGGTAAGAGAAATTTTCACTTTGGCAAAGGTGGATAAAGGATCTCCTAATTCGACAAGGAGTTCATAAGACCTTGATTGGGAAGGAGAAGAAATCGGAAACGATGAAAGATGTAGAATGGGTAGAGATAGATGAGAAAGCAGCTAGCGTTATTCAACCTAGATGATGAGGTCATTCATAACATCCTAGAAGCAAAGACCGCGAAGGAGGTTTGGGAAAAACTAAAAGGTCTTTATATGAGAAAGAATCTGACGAACAAGTTGTACATAAAGAAGCAACTGTATAGTTTGCATATGAAGGAGGGTTCTAATCTGTTAGAGCATCTCAATACGTTTAACATGTTGAACTCCCAACTATCAAGTTGTGGGGTGAATTATGAGGACGAAGATAAAACATTACTCTTATTAGCGTTGCTTCCTACTTCTTTTGATCATCTAGTGACTACATTGATGTACTAGAAAGAGACTATAGTACTCGAGAAGGTGACTAGTGCTCTCTTATCACACATAAGGATGAAGCAAGATGGTGATGGTTCTCAGGCTGATGGACTTATTGTAAAGTCTAAGTCAAGCAATAGGGGTAGAAGCAGGTCAAGAGGACGGAACTCCAGCAGGAACAGCTAAATCACGTGCAAAGAAAGATGTAGAGTGCTTTTATTGTCATAAGAAAGGGCACTACAAGAATCAGTGTAAAGAGTTAAAAGAGCATTTAGAGGAGAAGAAGAATGGAAAGAAGCCCCTAGAATCAGCTAGTGTTGTTGAAGAAACATAAGATGACAGTGAAGTTGGTGTAGATTTACTTTCAGTTTCATCAGGTAACGATGTTTTATTTGAATCTTAGGTTTTAGATTCAGCATGCTCATATCATATGACTCCAAAGAAAGATTAGTTTGACACATATAAGCTTTATAATGGTGGTATGGTCCAAATGAGTAATAAGGCTACATGCCCAGTTATTGGGATTGATACTGTGAAGATCAAGATATTTGATGGAGTTGTGAGAGTTCTCAATAATGTCAGACATGTTCCAGATCTTAGAAAGAATTTAATTTCTTTAGGAGTATTGGATGATTTGGGCTATTCATACTCATCAAAGGGTGAAATCATGAAGATTACCAAAGGTGCTTTGATGGTGATAAAGGGACAGAAAATAAGCACACTTTACAGATTGATTGGGAACACAATTGTAGGAAGAGTTGCAGTCACCACTCCAGTGGAATCCAGCACTGACGACACAAATTTATGGCATATGCGACTTGGCCCTATTGGTGAACGTGGTATGTTAGAGTTGCACAAAACAAATTTACTGAAGGAGGTGAAGACATGCAAGCTAGACTTCTGTAAGTATTGTGTGTATGAGAAGCAGCATAGAGTCAGTTTTAAGACAGGCTCTCATACAAGTAAGGGTGTTCTTGACTATATTCATTCAGATGTTTGGGGCCCAATATCAGTTTCTTTTCATAGCCGTGCTCAGTATTTTGTCCGTTTCATTGATGACTACTCTAGAAGGGTATGAATTTATTTTATGAAGTAAAAGTCTGATGTGTTTGGCATATTTAAAAAGTGGAAAGCATAGTTGAGAATTAGACTGGCAGGAAAATAAAATACCTTAGAACAGATAATGGACTAAAGTATAAAGATAAAAAATTCATAAGATTTTGTGAATTGGCATTACTCGTCACTTCACAGTTAAAGGAACTCCACAATAGAATGGGGTTGCAGAGAGAATGAATAGAACCTTAGCAGAAAGAGACAGATGCATGAGATTGAATGCAGGGTTGCTTAAGGTGTTCTGAGTAGAGACAATTAACACAGCAAGCTTCATTATTAATAAATCTCCATTATCAGCTATAGATTTCTAGATTCCAGAAGAGGTTTGGTTAGGTAGACTAGTTGATTATTCCAGTATAAAAATCTTTGATTGTCCAGCTTATGTGCATGTGCAAAGTGGAGAGCGTTTTGAATTGGATTCAAAGTCAAGAAAATGTGTATTTCTTAGTTTTGAAAAAGGTGTTAAACGCTACAGGCTTTGGGATCCAATCTCAAAGAAAACGGTGACTAGCAGAGATGTCATATTTGATGAAGCCTTTATGTTGAAACTGAATAAAGCAGAGACATGTAATGATAGTCCACAAGAGAAATTAACTATTGAGGTGGAGCTTGACGAGAATAGTTCACCCAGTGATAAGGGTGATGTTGAGATTGATCCATAGCAGCAACAAGAGGAGCCTTATCCAATTACTAAAGGTAGAGAGAAGCAGGTTCACAAAACACCATAGAGATATGGCTTTGAAGACATGGCTAGCTTTGCTCTCATAACTAGTAGTGGAGATCTATTGTCTTACATGGATATAGAAGAGATGGGATCATTACAGAAGAATAAGACTTGGGAATTCTTTAGTATGTTGACAAAGCCAGTTCCAACAGACAAGTTCAAGGGCTAATTGGACTTGGTTGATGTTTGCAACTTATGAGCCCTAAAGGGCTAAGGTGGAGGCGATGGAGGAGTTTGCTTGTGTAGCTTGATCAATTCAAGCCAAGATGGAGATTTGTTGATGTGGGCTGTGTGGCTTGAATTGTCAAAGCCCAATTCGGTCATCTAAACCAAATACAAGTTGCAATAGGAAACTTCTTCTGCCGACTTTGACATATATATATATATATATTAGGTTTGAGATGAAGGGCAGCTGTGTGAGTAGAGAGAGAATTAGAAAATTCCTAAAAACCTAGCAGTAGCCTCATAAGAAGAAGAATAATGTTTTCTTGTCTTGTAGGTGTGTGAGAGAGTTATGGTGTATTGGGATTTGAGTTTCTTGAGAATGTTTTTGTGCACTATTGTATCTTCTTATTTTTATAGTGAAATTTCTCTGTCGTCTTTGTGGAGGTAGACAGTTTGCCGAACCGCATAAATTTTTATGTTCTTTGTGTGTGCTTGTTATTTAATTTTCGCTTATTTACTGTTATTGATTTGAGTCCTGGAGTGCTGTCTGCACAACATCTTAGATTATTTATACAAATATGGGATGGTAATGATTTAATTTTTTTGTTCGCATTTGCCTTCCCTACCCCTTGCCCATGAACTCAAAATCTTGGCTCCATCCTTGGACTCCATAGTCAGCATGACTAAGAACTTGCGTGATGTAGGCAACTAGTCCGCTGCCTCCCCTGATTTTGACCAAAACCATGGTGGGACCAAATCTTTTTAGGTAAGATTTCAACTGGCCTACCTACTACGGTGCTACCTTATCATCTGGAGGATTTGATTATGAGCAAGAATCTGACCATGACCATGGTGGTATGTTCTAAATTGACACCTTCTCTACTTTTATCATCCTTCATCTCATATTTGTTGCATGGGTATGATTCTTGGACAAAGGTGATGGCTTTTCTACTTACATTTTCTTTTGTTTTTTAATCCTTTCTTTAATTTGGTGGAATTTCGAGATTTGTGTTTGTGATGATAGCATGTGGAAAAAAAAATTCTTACACAAATATCACAAATTTATTATTAGTTTTCTTCAATATTTCAATAAATTACCTAGTAAAAAATTGTAATTTTTAGTGTTCTACTATTTAAACAAAATAAAAAGACAATAAGAGGGGTGTAGTAATTTCACTTATTTGATCATATTATATATGATTTATAAATTTGAAAATTGCATGATATGGTGAACAATACAGATATGCATGTTTCATGCTTGCTCAATTATACAAATATTGTTTTGATTAAATAAAAAAGCAAATATCCTTCAATTTTTATTTTTTCTTACTTTCTTGATTGTGTGGTTAATTTTTTTTCCCCCTTTTGTTGGACTTTGTTTCAAATGTTGCAAAAACAACTAAATTTGAGCAAGAATATTGTATTTCAAATCAATTGTTTCTTATATAAATAATATTCATTGCTAAAAATTTCTCATGAACAAGTTCATTTTGAAGTTACCATGCAAACTTCACTAAGAGTCTCTATTGTTGTTGATTATATATTTTCTTTACCTACTCAAACTACGTTTAGACTTGATCCTGCTCTAAAAGAGGTATCTAGGTAGCTTGCCAGAGGCTTGATCCCAATCACCCACACAGTCTTAGGTTAGGCATGATCTTCACTCAAAAGATTTTATAATCATAATGAATGTTTGCAGGCATGCTTAAACAATGGCTATAGCCCATTTGTTTATTAAGGATCTGTTTGGATAGAACTTATTTTGCTGAAATTGAAAACTGAAAACACTGTAGCAAAATAATTTTTAAATGTGTGAATAGTGTCGTGGGGCCCATTTTTAATGAAAAAGTTGCTGAAAAGTGAAGTTTGTGAGATCTGTGAATAGTGCATGGATGCACTGTTCACTGCTGACTTGGTTAACAACTGCGGTTGAAGCAAAAAAAAAAAAAAAAAAAAAAGGGAAAACGTAGACTTAATGAAAGAAACAAAAAAAAAAAAAAAAAAAAAAAAAAAAGGGAAAACGTAGACTTAATGAAAGAAACGCAAATGTGGGTTTGGAAACGTGGATCCAAACCCACACTAAATTTCTTCAAACCAACGGCATTAGGACATTTGTTTTCATGTGCAAATCATTCATATATATATTTTTTATTTACAAGCATGTCCACACACTAGGGGTATTAGCACATTTGTTCATAAATATTTTTTCTCCAAAATTAGGGTGGCCCATTTTCTTTTGCATGCAAAGCATTGCCTCATATGTTTTTGTGCGCAAGAGTGTTCCTCTTTGGAATTATATCTACACTAGGGGCATTGACTCACTTGTCTTGATGGCAAGAGTATCTACAATATTATCTATATATTGCCCACATTTGTTGAAACATTTACAACATGAACAAGGATTAGACAATACCACTTGCCAAATTGGCAAGAAAATTGAGTTTTCTTTTTTAAAGAAATCAAAATGACATATCCATCTAATAATCCATGACATCTAACTTAAGAGAAAACCCTCTTGATTATGTTCTCTTAGACTGCCACATGAAAACATACAGGATTCTCTTCGTTGGATCGACATTAATTCTCTGAAACTCATATGATCAACCTTAGTTCTTCTAATTTCATGGGATCTATTTTAGTTTTACCAAATTTATATAATTGACCTTAATTCTTCTATACCTTTTAGAAGAAGTAATAATTCTTCTAAATCTATAAAATTGATCTTAGTTCTTCTACCTTCAAATGATTGAGGCTTTGCTTGGGAGGAGGGAATGGAATGGAATGGAAATGAATAAAAAGAATAATTTTAGAACATTCTTCCCTTCTTTTGTTTGGAAGTTTTAATGGAGGGAATGGAAAGTTCATTCCCTTATTTGGGAGTTTAAGTGGGAGGGAATGGAATGGGTAGGAGGGAACACCCATTCCTTTCTATTCCCTTAAAATCTCAAATTTTCATTCCCCCCAAAATTGGGAGGAATGGGAGGAAATGAAATTAGATTTAATGATTTTTTTACTAAGACTCCTAAAATACCCTTATATATTCAACCCTTTATTTTAAAACAAGGGTTTAATAGTAATATTGTTATAAAATGATTCCATTTCATTCCCTTCATGTTGCTCCCAAACAGGATTACTTACATTCCATTCATTTTCATTCCTTTCCATTCCTTTATTTTAAAACATCCAAACAAGGTTACTTAATTCCATTTCATTCCATTCTTTTCCATTCCTTTCCCTTACTTAAATACATTCAATTCCATTCCATTCCATTCATTTCTATTCCCTTATGATTATCTCATTTCATTCCATTCCCTTATGAACTCCCAAGCGGAGCCTAAATCTCTTCAATTCATAGGATTGACATTAGTGTTCCTACAATAGTTCTTCTACAATACATGGGATTGATAGTAGATCTCCCGTATCATATAGGATAAATAGTAGTTCTTTGACACCATATGAAAATGATAGTAGGTCTCCTGTATTATCGTAAGACTGACAATAGTTCTTCTACACCAACTGGGATTGACATTAACAGTAATTCTCCTACATTTAAAAGATTGTACTTCTTCCAAATTTATTTAATCGAATTTAGTATCCAATAAATCTAGCTATCCAAGTGTTTAAATTTCATTAGAAAACCTAGTGTTGCACATTTGCTCCTAAGAGCACTAGCATAAGGTATGCTAAATTTGGCACACTAAAAAAAAAAAAAACCATGTGAGATGTCTCAAATTTCAAAAACTTTTAGCATTTATGACTGTACCATTCTACTAGTAGAATGGTATGAACCCAAATGCTAAAAGTAAAAAATTTTACTTATTCTCTCTCTCTCTCAATAGCGAACCTACAACATCTCATTACCACCACCCATCACCCGCTTTTGCTCGCTATCTCACCATCTAGCCTTCTCGTCTTCTTGTTGCCTTGCTGTCTCGCCTTCTCATCATCTCACCATCTTGCCCATTGTCGATCTGGTTGTTTGGGTTTGTTGATCATGGATTTAGAGGGTTTAGGTTTGTTGATCATGGGTTCAGTGGGTTTGGTTTGAAGGTTGTTGATGTGGGTTACGGTGTCGATGGTTGTGGATGGTAGTGGTGCTTACGTTGGTTGTTGGTGGTGGTGATTGGGTTGCGGTGGTGATTTTGTGGTTTCTGTTTTTTTTTTTTTTTTGGTTGTGTTGAGTTGCTCCGGTTTTGGGTGGGTTTCATTAGTTTTGGTCTGAAATTTTCATTCCATTGTTATGGTGGTGGCAGTGGGTTCTTGTGGTGGCTAATTTGGCTATTGCTTGTAGGGGTGGTGACGGTGAGGGTTTGTTTGTTTGTTTTTTTTTTTTAATGAAAGTTTGGAGTTTTTTAAAGTTATTTTTAGGCTAAAATGCAAATTGCACAATATAAGCTAACTTTACTTTTGTTCAACTGAATACTTTAAATTTCAAATTTATTCAGATCAAGTCTTTTGTCCAATTTTGTTAAAAATTTTCCATTAAAAAAAAGTATTTTTCTCATATGAAAAAATCTATAAAATTTATTAAATTATTTTATATATTTTTTGTGTGAGATTTTTTTTTTCAAAAAATAATTTTCAATTAGTTAATTGCATAGTTAATAGATTTTTTTTTTTTTTAAAATTTGGACTAAAATGCTGAATTGAATAAATTTGAAATTTAGAAGATTTAATTAAATGAAAGTAAAGGTAGATGACTGAAATGAACTTTAGTCAAATTTAGAAGGTGCAATTTGTATTTTAGCCTTATTTTAATGTTTGATATGCTAAAGTAAGAGATAAGATGTAAAGTAACTTTTTGGTATTCAGCAAAAAAGAAAAAAGAAAAAGAAAAAGAAAAAGTAACTTTTTGGTGTGTTAAAATATAAATTTTCTTTTACACCTAATGTTAAAGCTTTATGTTTAAAATATAAAACCTAAGTTTTACCAATATACAATTATGAAGAACGCTTAATTAGAGCACTCATATCAGTAGATGTATAATAAAAAAAAAAGTGCCATTTACATATTTTTATTTGAAAAGACCCACGTTAATAAGAATATAATTATATAAATTTACAAATTTGCATATAAATTTTTATTAATACTATTTATTTTTGTATTTAACTTTTTATTATTTATTTACGTACCTAAAAATAAAAAGAAAAGAGTAAATGACGATTATTACATGTGAAAAGAAATAAGTAATTTAAAAAATTTAAAAAATTAATATCTTAATATAATTCGAATATATGAAATATTTTGAAAAATGAGTATCTTTCCCCCAAAAAAAAAAAAAAAGTTCTCATGTCTAATATACAGAAAATTTTGCACTGCTCTTACTCTCACTCGCGCAAAACACGTGACACGTCACAACTCTTTTTAAGGATACTCTATTAGTACAGTAGTTGGCTTTGGTAGGTCGCAAATCGCAAGTCGCAACCTCCGTCGTCTCTTTTTCTCTGCACATCGGACTGAAGCAAAAACCCTTTCCGATTTTCCCCTACCCCCAAGGTAACTTTATCAATACCCATCTTTAACTTCTTCCATTGAAATTTCTCAAATTTCTATATTTCTCTTCCCTTCTCTCATTTCCCATTGCTCCTTAATTTATTATATTTATTTTCTTTCGTCTCTAACAATGCCCATATATACATCATGTAGTTAGGGCTTGCTTTTGCTTTTGCTTCTGCTTCTGCTTTGCTCTTTTCTTTTGTTTTCTGGGTTTTGTTTTTTGAGTGGGGTTTTAGGCTTTTAGCACATTCACATGCAAAGTCAAAACATGTTTTTTTTTTTTACTGGGTAGTGTTAAAAATTAGTTTTTTTTTAGTACTTTTATTTTATTTTTTGATAAATAGCAAAGTTTATTGATTAAAAAAGAGAACCCATGTCAAGAACACAGGATGTATACAATTGGAACTGTATAATCAATAGTTTTGTTTAAAATGGTGGAAAATATGTGATAATGGATGGAGTATAAAATTCAACTCAGAAAACAAAGCCAAAAATTTATACAAAGAAATCTAATGAAAATTGATATTATAGTGCTTTTATTTGCTGGAGTGAATACTTTTTTTTTTTTTTTTGATAGGTAAGAAAGAAAATATTATTGAAAAAGGAATAGCAAGCAAAATATACCATGAGATCCAGTTAGCTCAATTGATAAAGTTTTTAATAGTTGAATAAGAGATCTAAAGTTTGATTTCCGCCTATACCAAAAATCGATTAGTGTCTTGGACTGATGATAAAAGAGCTATCACTAGGAATAGACGCTATAGGTTAAAACTCTCTCTCCAACAAAAAAAAGAGTTCACGATAGTGAAAAAAGAGTAAAAAGAAACAAAAAATAACAAAAGAAACAAAAAATTAATTATATAGGATTAATTTCTGATAAAGTGTATAAAAGAAGAAGAAAATTTGGGAAAGTTGGACTGGCTAATGGCTCTGGCCATTGAGGGAGATTGAGGGTATGCATATCATTAAACCAGATCACTGTGTTTTTTATTCTTAGAAGAAGGCTCAGAAACTTAATTTAAAAAAAAAAAAAATTGTTTAGTTACATGGGTCCCAATTAACTTAACTATAAAGTTCCTTGTGGTCTTGTAAAGGACCTATGTTCAAATCCTGCCTAAACCAATTAGTGTATTGGTCTGTGGCGAACATGTTGGAGAGATAGTTAAGAAATTTCTTGTGGGGGGTTTCGGTGAGGAGTTTAAATACCATTTTGGTGGGAGTGGGATATGGTTCTCCAATTGCTAATGGTGGGTTGGGTGTAAGGAAGGTAAGCACTTTCAATCAAGATTTACTGGGAAAAATGGCTTTGGTGCTTTGGGTTGGAAGACACCCATTTATGGGGACGGGTAATTGCCTCAAAGTATGGGGAGAAATGGGGAGGGTGGATTTCATGGCTCGAGGGAGACATGGATGTAGCTTGTGGAAAAGCATTTGGATGGGGTGGGATGGGTTTTTGCAGTATGTCATTTTTGATGTAGAAGATGGTCATCACCTACAGTTTTGGCATGACACCTTGTGTGGGGGTCATTCTTTGAAGGAGGCATTCCCACTTTGTTCCACAGGTATGTGATATGTTGAGTGGCCAGATGGCAGGAGAAATGAGCTGTTGGAATGTCAGTTTTTAAAGAGATTTTAATTATTGGGAATTAGACTCAGTGATTGCTTTTCTCATTCTCCTTCATTCTAATACCCCTAGGAAAGAGAGTTGCGATAAACTAAGCTGTAATTTGAAGGGGAGTGGTGTTTTTACTGTCTGTTCATACTACAATGCACTTTGGGGCAATTGTGCAGTGCCTTTTCCATGGAAGAGTATCTGGTTTCTTAAGGTCCCTATGAGAGTCTCATTCTTTTTTTGGACAACATGGGGGAAGGTCCTTACTTGTGAAAATCTCATTAAGAAGGTTACATGTTGATAGGTTGGTGTTGTTTGTGTTGATGTAGTGGGGAGATGGTGGATCATTTATTTATAAATTGTACTTGTGTGGGAATTGTGGAGTTTTGTCTTTGGCTCTTTTGATATTAAGTCGGCAGTACTGGAGAAGGTCATTGATCTTCTATTTGGTTGGAGAAATTGGGTTGTAAGCAATCTTCGGATATATGGGATCTCATCCTCTTGTGTTTGATGTGGACACGGTAGAGAGAGCGAAATCGTCTTACTTTTGAGGATTTGGAGCATTTGGTGAACAACTGCTAGCTTCATTTGGTAGATCCTGTTTGATTGGTCCTGTGATGGGGTTTTACTAGTTGCAACTCCATAGCTGATTTTAAAGTCTTTAAAAAAAAAAAACTTTTTCTCCTTAAAAAAAAAAAAAGCTTCTTGTTTAATTATTTTGGTATTACATTTCTGCTAAGTTTCAATGCTTCTAGTTCAGTTTCCCTGCCCATGAGCTGGAAAAATGCTACTTTACAATCAACTTTGTTTAAAATTTATTTTCCCTTTATAAAGGTTGCTTATTTATTTATTTAAAAAAAAGAAAATTAATATTGGTCATTGTACATGCACCTAGTGGATCTCACCCTCAACATTGCTCTTACAAGAGGAAGAGGCGTCATTTGAGGTATAGCTCATTGGGTCCCTTTATAAAAAATAAAAAATAAAAAATAAAAAATTTTTGAGATGAAGGGGGGCATTGTACATGTCAAATCTAAATTAGGGTGGCCAGGCCATCTATGTTAGTTCAATATCTAGAAAGAACTCTTATAATATTTTTCAGTGCCATATATGATACACCGGGATTGATTTATGTTAGTAGTAATATTTTTTCCTTTTAAATATTTTTTTCTTTCTTGCTTACATTATTTTATGTTTCTTAATCAGTTCCTTCTCTATGTCCATTATTCTTTATGTTATGTTCCTGCTGTTAAGTATGTTCCCCATGTTATTCAACAGTATTGCTGATGATTGGGATCTTGATGAAGGAATGATTCTGGCAGAAAATCACCATGTGAACTCTCCATCCAACATGGTAAAAGAAACAGTTCAAATGAGTCGTTTGACAAATGGGGAGGCTGAGAACAGTCTTCACAAACAAAGTGACCAAAATCCACGTCAAGGCCGTAACGGAAGATGTAGAAACCTGGGGTCCAATGGAACCAGTTCTCAACCTTGTTATGATGAAAATGGTGGGGAAGTTAATAGATCAGGAATATCCACTAGAGATGCTTCAGACAATCTTAATGCAAACATGCAGCCTGATGTTATTCATGTAAGTGGAACATGAGGATAATTTACTGAATGTAAGAAATTTAGATGCCTCTTCATTTCCCCTTCCCCGGGGTTTATGATGTGGTTCATTTAGAGGAAGCTGTTTACCACTTGTTGCTGTCCAGCAAGTTCAATCATTAGTTTCTTACGTCAGCATTAGTTTTTATGATGTGTATGATAAGTAGTTCCCATTACTTGTAATAGCCTTTATCACTTGTAATAGAAATCAGCACTAGTGCTTATGTTGTATGATAAGTAGTTCCTATTACTTGTAATAGCCTTTATCACTTGTAACAGAAAGTTAGTTAGCTAATAGTTTATTAGTGATAAGCACAATAGTCTATCAGTTAGTTAGAGAAGTTTGTTAGGCCTTGGCCAATCACATGGCAGCCACATGGTAGGTTCTTGTAACTAACTTCCTAGCCAATCAGCAGCTTGCTTGTGTAACTATAAATAAGCAAGGCTGCCCTCATTGTAACTAGTTGAATTTGAATCCAAGAAATCTCTACCTGTGATGTATTATTCCAAGAGTGTGTCTCTTGAAGAGCTAGTTTTTCTTTCTTTTCTCTAAGCAACTTAGTAACAACCCTCCCTTTCACGAAATTCCTCCATCAGTTTAGTAGCTTTTGATAGTAATTTCTTTCTTTAAAACTTCTGAATTTGCAAATGACATTGGGATTTCCTTGTAGAAAAAAGCAAGGCAGCAGAAAGAAATGACTTTCCAAGATATGTATAACAACCAAGATCTCTTTGATGATGAGGATGATGATAGTGACTGGGAGCCTGCACAAGAGCATGTAGAAATTAAGAAGTGGTTCTGCACCAATTGTACAATGGTTAACCTTGATGACACCATCCATTGTGATGTATGCTTATGCTTTATGCTTCTTTCTAGATATAGTTGTTGTTGTTGTTGTTATTATTATTATTATTATTATTATAAGAATAATTATTTTTGGTGAAGATTAAAGGTGTCAAACTTCTTTACATGTAAAAAAATAATGTTTTTCCTTCTTTTGTTTGGTTCTTGTCCAATACAGAGATATGTTTTTGGGTGAGTTTCAGTCATATTTACCTAAAAAAAAAAAAAAAAAAAAAACCGAGATGGTTTTCAATTGATAATGGAAAATTTTAAAATTCTAAGGGGGTGTGGTTGTCTATGACTATGAATGAATTTTAGTGCCATCCTTTCCGTGCAGATTTGTGGGGAACATAAAGAATCTGGAATCCTTAGACATGGGTTTTTTGCTTCTCCCTTTTCACAAGATGTAGGTTCTGCTGAGGTTGAGTCAGAAATTAAAGAAAGACACAGAGGTAGGTTCATATGATTGGCTCTCTGGTTTGTCTGACATGGTTATCATTGATTTGAGAAATTTTCTCTGTAAATGTCGTGTATGATGCTTCTTATCTTCTTGCAGCTATCTTATCACAAAGGCAATTGGTTTCTTAGAAGTAGTGTGATTAGGCATTCAAATTTGTTTACCTATAATTAGAATCACGCAGATGTAGGTTTGTTGTTCTGTACCTTTTTGGGTGGGTGTAGATGTTTTAGGCCCCTTGATATGGTATACTACGGTTCAAGGTAAATGTGTGAAAGCCTGGTGATGGCGTTGCAAAATAGAAGCTGTAAAATTAAATAGGAACAGTTTAAAATTTTGCTTACAAAGTGGCATTCCAAGATGGACACTAAAGCTTAATATAAATAATGAGGACCACAAATGTCATTACACTGTAGGAATTAATTTCCTTCCATAATCAACATTCTCAATGTAAACAAGATGCAAGGTGCCTAATCTGGTAATGCGAACTAAAACCTTTTTTTTTTATTATTTATTTTATTATTAAAACATATCTTAAGTTTTTGTACATGTATTGTTGGTAAAAGCATGCTTAGGCTAGCTTAAAGCCCAAAGCTCTGGGGTCTAAGCACTTTGCTTAGCTGAAGTGAAGCTTGTTTAACTAAGCACGCCTTAGGAATGCTTCTCAAGTGCTTTTTGAGGAAGCATAAAACATGCCCATGCATGCTTATTTATTTTTTTGCTAAACAATATATGAATCATTAAGAATTAATAAAATTAAATGCTTGAGTGGACCATTGATTTGCTATAAAAATACTATTCTTAAGGTGGTGTACTACACAAACATTTAAAAAAAAAAAAAAATGAAAAGACAGAAATAAGGATAAGTTGTCATTCTGGTGCTTTTTGGTCATTGCCTTTTGGTTATATTTTATTGCACCATATATTTCATTTTGAACATAACTATTATAGTTTTGTATTTTTATAAAGCACTAGAGAATAACATAATATTTTATGTTTAAACTTTGTGTGACTAGATTATCATCTTGTCCCTTGACAGTTGTTTTCAAATTTACTATATGAAATTTTTTAAGAAGTTAGAAATAACTTGTGCAAAGTTTAAATGTATCAAAAGACAGAAATAAGGATAAGTTATCATTCTGGTGCTTTTTGGTCTTTGCCTTTTGGATATATTTTATTGCACCATATATTCATTTTGAGCATAGCTATTATAGTTGTGTATTTTTATAAAGAACTAGAGAATAACGTAATATGTTGTGTTTAAACTATGTGGGACTAGATTTTCATATTGTCCCTTGACAGTTGTTTTCAAATTTACCATATGAAAATTTTTAAGAAGTTAGAAATAACTTGTGCAAAGTTTAAACTCACAAACTTTGTTCCATTGTACTATCCATTTGAGTTAATAGGCTAAATATATTACCATTTTGAGTTTATTACCTTTTTTCTTTATATGTTATGAATCTTTTTATTGAAGGTTATTATACATGAATTTCAAAAGTGTGTGCTTTAATTTACTTCAATTGGGTGCATGCATATGCTGCGCCTAGGCTCCAAAAGGCCTAACCTCTTAAGTGAGCTTGATGCATTAACCAACACTGTATGTGTTTCAATATTGAGCGTGCCTAATTTTTGTAATCTCAATAGAAAATAATATTAAATAAGTGTGAGATGATGTGGCAATGATGTTCAGATTTCACAATGCTCATGAATATCCTATGGCTTATTACTTATATACCTTATACCCGAAATCCAAACTTCTGTGCTATCTGATCTGTACTCAACATAGGCATTTATTTTTCACCAATCTATATCAAGGTCTACTATTGACTCTTTGTCTCTCCACGTGTAGAAACTGTGATAAGTCTAGTGTTTTTCTGTGTGTGTGTGTATAAATATAAATTTTTCCCATCCATTTGCAATGCTTTTGAACCTACTTGATCTTCATGTCATTAAGTTAATAGTACAAGTAATGTCAACCCAATCGAGAAGATTCTGTTAATATGAACTTGCAGATTTGGTACTTGTTCAGGCCTCTTGTATTCTGTAATGCAACCTTATCAAGCAAATCGATTAATAAAAGCTGGGTAGAATTCCTTAAAGACTTTGAGTCTCAATTAAAATTGCAGTTAGATGAGTTCTCTCTATGTCTTGATTCTTAGTTTTATAATGTTTTGATGTCTCACATTTTTTTGTTGAATCACTTGGAGTGACCTTTATATATATATTCTTTCTACAATTAAGATGAAACTGTTGATGGGTTTTATGTTAGATATTGTCATATGTACAAATATATTTGTGCTGTTTTGGAAACTCTTCTCTTAGTAATTCAGTGTCATTTATTTGTGTCTATGTAGACTTGGGCTGCCCAATTTCAACCTTGAATAGTTCCACGGCAGTAGGTTTTGATGAGAGAATGTTGCTACACTCAGAAGTATGGCGCTGCTTTTCTACATCTCTCCCTGAACCCCTTTATGTTACTTAGGTTTTCTCATGTATAAAGCTTTTATTTTCATTTGTGTTTATTGCTTTGCGGTGCTTTGCTTTTAATATGTCGTTATATATTTAAGTGTCTTGAATATGAAAATTAAATTTGAATTTCTATCTCTCATATTGTGATGCAGGACTCCTGCATTATATTACTTTCTAAAGTGATTGATATCATATTCTCACTGCAATTTTAATAAAATTTTTTGATCATTATTTTATGATATGGTTTACATCTAATCTACCGTCTAGATTAAGAGAAACCTCAAGGTCAAAATTAGTTACTTTTTCTAAAACTTATATGATGGAAATTATTAGGAAGTTTTTCTAAGAAATTTGAGGAAGTATAAGGGATGCAATATGTACTTGTAATGAAGGAATTTAATGGATGAAGGTAGGACTAAGAATAGTTGATTTGGGTATTTTGTGCATAACTTTACATTTGGTGTTATGTTGTGCATAATTGATTGTTTCTGGCAATGATGTTCTTCGGTTGTTGTAAGGGTCTGTTGGGTTGGATGCATATGTGAGTTCAATAATAGCACATGGTACGGTGTAATTGTCAAAATTTGTCATAGAGGTAAAGCAGTGCTACAGATTTGGGCATGGACCTCAGAATCCTGAAAGAGTTCTGTATTGAAATATCAGGTTGAAATTATTTTGTAGCAAAGGGTTATTATAGATCTACGTTAGTTATAATCTCTGGCTGGGAAGACTTAATTTAAAAAAAAAAAAAAAAAGGAAGAAATTCTATGTTCCATAAAGACAAGTACAAATAAAGTGTTGCAGTTACAGAAAGGAATTTTCTAACCTCTTTGTCTGCACAATCAATCAGAATAACTTTGATGCACTATGTTCTTCATGTGTTACTTCAATTTGTGATATTGGCATTACAATTTGCAACACTGCTTGTTGCTGTCTATGTGAAACTCTATATAATTATTTCTTTTGGGTGTTTGCTATGCTAGAGTAGGTTGAAATGAAGTCACATCCACATCCAGAAAGACCAGATCGTCTGCGAGCTATTTCTGCTAGCCTTGCTACAGCCGGTATTCACCTTTGCTCTAAATTTTGTCTTTGAATCAGGGATTTTATTTGAGTTGATATTTGAAAATTATCAAGTTTTCATTATACCTTGACTCTAGTGCAGTAAGTTTTCTACCTTTCCATCATTAGATTGATAAACAATTGGCAAATGTTAACCTGTGCAGGTATATTCCCAGGAAGATGCTATCCCATTTCTGCAAGAGAAATTACACAAGAAGAACTTGAAAAGGTAAGTGACCACCCATTACACACAAGAAGACTTCAAATGTGTCGGGTATTTTCTTTTTTTTCTTCTTTGTCTGATTTGCTTGATAGATGTAGTCTTTATACTTCTTAGTTTTGCTTGTTCTCTTGCTTTCCCTAGTACACGTCCTGTGTGCTTCAGTCTTTTTGTATCTGTTTTTTATATCATTGAAGTTTATTAATTAGTACACATCCTTGCATGAAGCAGCCTTGTTTAATAAATTATTTCTTACTTATCAAAAAAAGAAGAAGTGACCAACCATTATTTTGGAGCCATCTGAAGATGAAGTTATTATCTGCCTGCCAATATTATTTCTGTGGATGACAACAGGGGTGTTTATCTGAAATTGGTTGGAAATGTGTGGGACCAACAAAAAGGTATCTTAGTTGATATATGAAATCATGGAATGTCTAAGGTCTTATGCTTTGAAATGACTCTATGGAAGATGTATTACTTATTGATTGGTTAGTTGTTATTATACACACCTAGTGGGTTTTGAAACGGTAACCTTAGGAACTTGCTTTTACAAGCGGAGAAGGTGCCGTTTGAGCTGGTGCTCGTTGGCTACTCATATTATTGGTAAGTCACACAAACACACACAAAAAATTCGGTTTTGAACCCAAGAACCTTACCCTTTGCTCGGTGGAGGAGGTGCCATTTGAGCTGGAGTTCATTGGCTACATTTTATTATTGGTAAGTCTCACAAACACACAAAAAATTCAGTTTTGAACCCAAGAACCTTACCCTTTGCATGGTGGAGGAAGTCCCATTTGAGGCAGAGCTCATTGACTTCTATGGAAGACTTTTCTTTTGTGCTGCCATAATAATAATAAATATAATAAGCAGATTTTACTAGCTAATTTGTTTTCTGTTGTTTTGAAACAAAACATAAAAATTATATCTTAGTTTTTTTTTGTTTTTGTTTTTTTATATAAATTTTAGTTCCTTTTAATTAATGGTTTTACATTTTGGAATTAAAGGTCCATTCCTTGGAGCATATTGAAGCTGTTGAACTTACAAGTCATCTTCTGTCTAGGTATGTTAATTATGCAGGCTTTCATTTCTCTATCAACCTTTTTTCTTCCTTTTTTTTTTTTGCTCTTTTTTTTTTTGTTTTTTTGTTTTTTGTTTTTTTTTGTTTTTGCATTTGTTTGTGTGTACACACATTGACATGCTTGCACTATAAGATTGTCTGGATTTAAGTTGCTCTTGACTGGCCTAGTTCACATGCTCCAAGATGGTGTAAGCATGCTAAGTTTAGGAATAAAAAGAAATATGGTATATTCCTTACTTTTTAAGCATAAATATAAGATCTCTTTTGAGGCATTGTGGATGACCCTCCTGCATTTGATAAGAAGGGCTATTAATATTTAGAAAAAGGATGTAGATAAGAGAAAAGAAAGCTGATGGAGTAATTAAATATTATTAACTAAACATATGTTCCATGGAAAAGGAATAATGAATCTGAGGAAGCATGAAAGCCAAGTAAATCTAGAGTTGAACCCTTTTTTTGTCAATACCAACACTCAAGATTCAAAACCCCTTTCAAATAGCAATATTCCTTCCCCCACCCTTTTTTATAGAAACTATCCTGAGTAAAATACATCCAACCTTAGATTTGGATGCTGACAGATCTTGACTTGAAATTGGGTTTGTGGTTGATTAATTATATGTGATTGCAGTTATTTCACTCCTGACACATATGCCAATGAGCATTCAGCATGTGCTGCCCGGCTTGCAGCAGGCTTATGTGCTGATCTTGCTAAAGCAATCTTTTCTGGGCGTGCCAAAAATGGTTTTGCTCTGGTATGGCAAATCTGCAACTTAAATATAGGTTGTTTTAAGTGTTATTGAAGTGAGGGGGAACTCTTGCAAACACTATTCATTCTGAAGTTGATTATTGTTTTATGGGCAAGGTTCGGCCTCCTGGTCATCACGCTGGTGTAAGACAGGCAATGGGGTTTTGCCTCCACAATAATGCAGCAGTTGCAGCATTAGCAGCTCAGGTTGCAGGAGCTAAGAAAGTGCTAATTGTTGATTGGGTAATGTATACTTTTAACTTATCTTGATGCTTTTGAAGTTTGTTTTTTACATAATATACTTAACAAAAAATTAGTACTTTATATATTTTTTTTTTATAAATAAATAATAATAATTACTTTAATTGTGACCATCTCTATAATTATTATTTTTTTAAAAATATTTTTATTAGCATTGAATTAATTAAACTGCAAGCTAATTTCTTCTTTTGTCTCTTTTCCTCTTCCCACAGGATGTTCACCATGGGAATGGTACACAGGAGATATTTGACCAGAACAAATCGGTGAGCTTCATAATAATTGAATTGGATCTAACTATGCAAATCAACTTTTAAATGCACTATTCCATTTTCAATGAAATAATTTTCTGGAGGAGGCGGTAAGGTGTTGGTGATGTCACTTGTGTAGTTTGAAAGAAGAGTAAGCCAATTCATTCTTCCGCATTATAGCTCTTAGGAAGCTTTTACATTGGTAATAGGAGCCATTGATATTACAAAGTTCATGAATGTTTTAACTAGAGAGTTTGTCCCAGGGTCAATGTGATAAAAATTGTATCGTAAACAGTGGAAGGATGCACTAAACTAATTGCCCCCCTTCTGTTTCCATTTAAATGCTTTTATTGTTTTTTATTTTTTGGAATACCTCAAATGTGATCCATGAGCCCTTGTATGAGCAAAGTGGAGGGTGGTTGAGGTTGCAGGTTTAAAATCTATCAAGTGCTTTTGTAGCTTGATGCAGGACTATGTACTCTTAAATGGGGACTTGTGTTTGGGGAAACAAGAAGAACCAAAAAAAAAAAAAAAAAATAGAGTAGGAGTCCACACCTAGGGCTATTTAAAGTCAGCCACAAGCTGTGAAAAAAAGAGAGATAGAAACCCGGTGTCATCACCTAGGTTTGCGTGGAGTCCACACCAGGCAGTCACAAATAAGGGATATAACCCTGGAGTTAGCACCAAGTTGAGAAACAGAAATTTAAACCTTGGCTTCAGGACCACGGGTTCATTGGAGTCTGTACCAACCATTTGTTTGGAAGAAATTTTCAATAAAATTTTATAAATCTGTGGTCGAGTGTCTCTAACAGTGTTTCCTGGGGCATTCAATTAGGGTTTCCAAATTGCATCAAATGGAAAGAAAATAAACTCATAATTAAATTTCAACAAATATGGAAATAAAAATCAATTAGCAATCAAATTCCTCTGATAGCTCAATTAATCTGCATCAATCTAGTCCAACGGTATCAATCACTATCCATCAGGATCAATATCTAGTGTGCAGTCCACACCATAACTTACCAGTAAAAGAAGCCCTCAAATGTGTTTGTTTTGGTTACTTATTGATTTACTTGTTAATGCTTATGAGTTGGACTGACTTTGTAGGTCTTGTATATATCATTGCATAGACACGAGGGGGGAAAGTTTTATCCTGGTACTGGAGCTGCACATGAGGTACTTGATTGCCTTTTTTTTTTTTTTTTTTTATTTAGATTCAATCTCCCTCTTTCTCTCTTCTAATAATTATTTCATGCATTGAGAATATGCATCTCCTCTCAAACTGTGTGTGGACTCCACAACTTAGTGGAATCTACATACCATGAGAGGGATATCCGGTGTATGGGATACCTATCTTCTCTTTCTCTGAGTTTTAGCAACCTGTTATTTTACTAGACTCATCAATAGTGTCAATGGTCTGTTTGGATTGAGGGAGAAGGAGAAAGAGTAGAGTATAGTAAATTTGACTCAAAATGAGCATATTTTCAGCTAAATCTACTCTATTTTCTTCTACTCTCTCTCCATCCTTTCTTAATCCAAACGGACCCTAAATTGTTATGAATAAAGGAGAAAAATAATTCAAGTATTGTCTATTGTATAGTGCATTGAATGAGACAACCATGCTCTATGCTCATAGAGGGAAGTTGGTCCCCCACAACCCCCACCCCCAAAAAAATACAGACACCAAAAAAAAGAAATAAACCTTGGGCCTAATGCAAAACTGCAAATGAAGATTGTATAAAGCGTAGGAAAGAAATGCAATTACTCTTAGACTCGGTTCACTTTGCCTTGGACATAATAACAGATAATGTTTTTCCGATTTAAAAAAAAAATTATCAAAATAATATATTAAAGTTATAATATATATATAAATAATAATATATTATAAAAATTAATAAATGTTATAATGAAATTATCTAATAAATATTTTTTTTAGTTGTTGAAATCTTAGTGAAAGACTGAATTGGTTATCTCATTTTTGCTTTTTGTGAGAAAATACCACTTGAAGTGGATGGTTTCTTCAAATAACAAGTAGCTGTGTCAACTATTCAATCAAAAGATATTGAGCATGATTCTTATCTTTTTTTGAGAAACAAGTCGGTTACTTATTTGGGAAATTGTACCAAATTTTATGTGGTAATTTCAGCAAGATTTCTTCTTTAGTTGGGGAAAGAATCTGCACGAACTGGATTTTTTGAAAAAAAATTCTATTAAATAGTATAAAATTCTACATTGACAGGCAGCAATAAAAGAAGAAAGAAAGTATCTAGCAATCCATTTAGCTACTGATTGTGAAATTGCATTGCTGTGTCAGAAGTATTTTGGGGAAGAAAATGTTATTCTTGGTTACATTGTCTTGTATAATTTCTTATTGAAGATGGCTAATGGCATGTATTGCACTATCAGTATGCACCAAAAAAAAGGGTTATAGACTTAAG
>NW_027070110.1:142958-274919 GCF_002906115.3 Quercus suber
TATTTGTTTGTTTTTTTTTTTTTTTTTTTTTAATTAATTAATTTATAAATGAAGTACTTGATTGCTTACATTTTCTTTCAGAACTAATAGACTTCTTGTGCTGGCCAACTCAGCCTTGTGACTTTTTATCACAGTTTTTGTTTGGGAAAATACCAATTGAAGTGGATGGTTTCTTCAAATAACAAGTAGCTGTGTCAACTATTCAATCAAAAGATATTGAGCATGATTCTTATCTTTTTTTGAGAAACAAGTCGGTTACTTATTTGGGAAATTGTACCAAATTTTATGTGGTAATTTCAGCAAGATTTCTTCTTTAGTTGGGGAAAGAATCTGCACGAACTGGATTTTTTGAAAAAAAATTCTATTAAATAGTATAAAATTCTACATTGACAGGCAGCAATAAAAGAAGAAAGAAAGTATCTAGCAATCCATTTAGCTACTGATTGTGAAATTGCATTGCTGTGTCAGAAGTATTTTGGGGAAGAAAATGTTATTCTTGGTTACATTGTCTTGTATAATTTCTTATTGAAGATGGCTAATGGCATGTATTGCACTATCAGTATGCACCAAAAAAAAGGGTTATAGACTTAGAGTACCTTACTACTACCTTTGTGTCATAGAATCACATGCGGTGCTCTACATTATAATGCATGAGTTGTGAAAGATATTGTTTAGGTATCTTGAATTAAAACTTCGGTACTTTCTAATTTGCACATACTTGCATGTTGAGATTTGGCATGCTTGCACGTAGAGATTTTTCATTTATGTAGGTTCCTCAAAAGGTGATTTGTTTGTTCTTGTTTTGTTTTTGGTTTTATTTTTAATTTTATTAAAAGGATAATCAACACAAGTAATTTGAATGCTAATAAAGATGTTCTTTCATGGTTTACATCTGAGTCCAAAAAGTTGTTGAAGGCCATAACTAGCAAAAATCTCTATGGTATATATACAATATGAATGCAACAAAGTAGGAATAATCTATCAGACTTAATTTGATTAGAATTTAGTACAACAAAGTAGTTTTGTGTTCTTAGTGAACTAGTCTCCTATGCGTCAAAAGTCTTGTAGTTCAATAGTATTATTCAATTCTCTCATAAAGAAGAATTCAGGTTCAAATCTCTCCTCCTCCGCTTATTATTAAAAAAAAAATATCCTATGCAAACGTGTTTTTCCCTTTCACAACCCACTTCCTTTGAAGGGTAACCTAAAATTTTGCTTAGAGGGAATGTTATTGGTGCATTGGCGGAGGAGCCATTGGGTAAGCAACTGGCATAACATAGGGAGGATGTGAGTGGGGATGATGTCCTGGAGGAAGCATGACAGGAGTCCCAACAGCTGATGCCATATGCACCGGAGGAGCAGCGACCGGGTGTCCAACCGATGTTCCATACATGCCTAAACCAGGCATATGTGGCTGAGCCCTATGCTTCACTGGTGGTCCTATAGTTGCTACACTTGATGGGTTCATGTTGGTCTGTTGGCCAGTAATTGGTGCCTGATGAGAAGCAACATCTCCATTATTCACGCTAGTAATGTCATGGATACTTGATCTCCGCCTATCTCTATTCATTGAGTTCAAGCGAATGAAGTACTTTTGGGCATGGCTAGCCACTTGTGTGGGAGTCCTGGAAATGACAAAGTTTCTTGAAATGCTTCTCCAATCCCCCTTCCCAAACTTGTCAAGACCAAGTAGAAACAACCTAAAAAATCAATAGCAGGCTAGTGTCAAAGTCTACTATATACTAATATAATCATAGCTTCTTTATAATTCACATATAATTCCCCAGAGAACATTAATTTCATTGCCAATTATTAAGAACTCAAAGATAATAATCAGATTAAAGTATTCACTAGCCCTCACAATAAATAAGTAAGTTTGTTGATGATAAAATACCCTATGAAAGCAATGATATTTAAACTTTCTCTATACTCTCAAATCTAATTAGTATGAGTAAATGCACCAAGTCCCACTTTACATAATATGATGCTATTCATTTCATTTGAAATAGAGAAAATCTATTTCACAGTTTAGATTTATTTTCTAAATTTAATAATATACAAAGTGTTACGTCACTCGATATCTTTAACTTCACAACTAAAGAGTAGAGATGAAGTTTGTCACTAAAATCACACAAGGTAGTAGAGTTGGCTTAAAATAAACATAAATTCAAAGACATGGAACAATACCTATGTTCTTCTTCTGTCCATGGAATCCCTTTTCTTCGTTCTTGCTCTGACCTGGACCCTCCTTTCCCACCATGCCCGGTTGAGTCATGTCCCAACCCTGGAAACCCACTTCCAAAACCACAATTTGATCTCTTATCCGAAGCCATGGCACCAGAAGAGCCATGACAGTCTTTGTTTGAAGATGATGCTTCCTCTCCCACGTAGTTAGGAAGTGGTATATGTCCAGCCTCTATTGCACTTACATCCTCCACTAGCAACTGGTAGTGTTGCTTTAACTCATCCATAGTTTTACTAGGGACCATTGAAGCAATCTTCTCCCATTGCTCTTTACAGTCCTCATCCACCCAATGCATAGCAATGGCATTTTCAAAAGTTTTCTCTTCTTCTTTGCTCCAAATTATTCCACTTGACATGGTGTAGGTATGCAATTGGAAAAGTTATGAGTATGAAAAATGTTGAAATTGTTAATGGGTTCAATTCATTTATTAGTTATACTGGGGGAAAAAAAAAAGAAAAGAGAAAGAAAATGGAATAGAAAGGGGGGGTGCATACGATAAGGGGGACTGGGACAGAATTTGTGTGTAGGATAAGGAGTGAGGTGGTTGTCAAAACAATCAATTTTTGAAGGACCACCTTTGGAATCAAAATGGATGGGTTCTTTGTCATGTTCATTCATTTCCTTCTTATAAAAAAAGAAGAAAGAAAAAAGAAAAAGAAAATTCTTGTGACTAATATCTTTTTTCACTGGCTAGTGAGACATTTGCAATCATGGAGTATGTAAATTGGAGAGAGGAGGCCCAGAGAATCTTTCAAATTACCATCATCACATGTGGTCACAACCACGCGCTCCTTTACAATCCGATTTCGACTTACGCGCTTGTGAAATTCCATCATGAATTCCTAATCATTGTAACAAAGACACGTTTGAAGTCTTTCGGATCATAATTGTGTATATCTTTTATAATTTGATATAATTTGATAGTTATAACATAAAAGGAAAAATTTTAACCCTGGATTGAATTATGTCACTAGTTAAAATGATTCAATTGTTGTTTAAGTACTATAATTAAATAATAGTAGCCAAGAGTTTTGTAGTTAATTGATTGACGTCTTTTAATATTTTTAATGAAGATATCTAAAATTTATATCCTTACGATTTACACAACGATTTACATTAATTGCCTTATGATATGTCATTCTCACGCAACCATGGGAAAGATGTCCTCAAGCAAAAGTCCCGCAAAGAATCACAAGGAGATAGCATGATGTTAGATTCATTTCTTGACCATTTGGGAAAGGTCCCAATCAACCATCACTAGGGAAATACTATATATATATATATATATATATGAGAGTTTTTCAACCTATGACGTCTGCTCCCGATGATAGCTCTTTATCATCAGATTAAGATACCAATTGGTTTTTAGTGTAAGCGAAAATTGAACCACAGATTTCTTATTCAACTATTAGATATTTTACCAGTTGAGGGTCATACTAACGGATGTCTTTAGGGTACTTATTAATAAATCATAATAAAAAAGTTTTAATACTACTTTCATGAGAAATACAAAAAACTGTTAACAATATTTATTGTTTTATCATTCTTCCAAAAAAAAAAAAAGATTCTAAAAATAGTTATTAAACTAATGCCCTTAAAGCATTGGTTAACATTTCTCATATATAAACCTCTCTCAACTGAAGAAAGAAAGTATGTAATCCATTATCCCACGACTCTTACATATCATTGTTCTTAGGCTCATTCCATTATTTTATTTATTGACTTGATTGTTAAGTGCTTTTAAGTTTTAATCATTCCCCATTGGTGGGTGTTAGCCTAGAAAGTAGGTAATTCTCATTTTGCAAATTACGCATTAATAATAATAGTCCCTACAACATCCAACCAGTGGTAAAGCCATACACCTTTTTTAAGGGGCTAAGTTTTTTTTTTTTTTTTTTGGAGAATCAGGGGCTAAGTTATATGTATCGGGAAATTTTAAATCCATAAAATAATCTTTGACTTGATTTGATATATATATATTGTCTTCTCATATATAACATAAAAAATTGCATCAAGTTATTCTTTATGCAACTCAAAATGACCTTTTTTTTTTCATCAACTGTGAACTATCTTTCATATATAAAGTTAAATAATAAATATTCTTCCAACGTGTTAGATCAAGCTTTTTGTTAAATAAATTAAAGATCACACAACTAGAGTATAATATAGTTTTAACAATTATGAAACATAAAAAATGTTTTTTTTTTTTTTAAGAATAAACTTAACTTTACCCATTAACTCTTTCTCGTACACGTCTCTTTTTTTCTTTTTTCTTTTTAAAATAAAAAGTGAGAATTATTTTTCATTGACTAAAAGAGTATGTTGTGTACGTACTACGTAGCATAACTTACTTCTCCTCTCTTAAAAGTCATCATGACTTTTAAAGTAAAATTTGTGGTATGTCTTTGTGTTAGAATTAAGTTCTCTATTCTCTATATGTGTTTGTTTCTTAGAAAAAAGGAAAGAAAAGAAGAAGAAGAAGAAGAAGAAGAATAAACATAACTTTACAAGTCCAAACGTATTCCTATAAGAAAAATATAGTGATAAAAAAAAAAAAAGGAAAACATTATTTTAAAAATTTATTAGTACAAATCTTTAACTCCTCACCACAAAATTTATAACTGTACTTTTTTCTAAAGCTAAAAATTGAAAACACAGGATCTCTATCTCTAATTCTTTAAATGCATAAAAAATTTTGTAAAAGAAAGAAGACTTTTAATATATATCAAACAGATTTATATTTTTAAAGAGACTTACACATGTTGAGTCCTAGTACACTTTGATTAACTATGACACAATAGTTATAAAAAAAATTATATATTCCATTAGTTACTTTGATTAACCACAAGTAATGTTTTTATTTGAAGCTAAATAGATTAAGCTGAAATAGAAATAAGTCTATTACACATATTAGCTGTCCTATCAAGGGACAACAGGTCCTCAATCACAGTTGGTGGGTAATGAAAAAAAAATACAATAGAAGCCAAAAGAGAAGTTCCAAATTTAGACAATGCATCAACACATAGATTAGTTTTTCTAATATTCCTAATCTGACTTCTACAATTGCCCTCCTTTTCCTTGTTCCTGATTGGGTAGTCTCTCCTTAGATTGGCTCTGGGGAGTGGCTGTAACGCGCTGTACGGGGGGGAACATGTAAAGAGGTTTTGGTGTTGTATTATTTTTGCAGGCAATGTTTTTGTTTGGGTCTGGTGCTTTCTATCTCTAAAACTAAAAGACGTGGCCAGTTCTCCATTTCTAGTTTTGGCTAAAGTAAGCCGCATATAACTTGCCAGTAGGGTTATAAACAACAATCAAACAATCTATGAATAATTGGTATTAGAAATATTGTCAAGGCACAATGTATATCTTAATTATTAGGGATCAAATCCAATATATTATTTTAATCCAAATTGTACAGGTAATTTCTATCCTAACCATACACATACTGTTAACTATTTTTGTAATTTTAGGTTAGTCTATGATTAGTGAAGTGAACTAAAGAACGGTTAATAAATTATATCAATTTAAAACTTTACTTAAAAAAAAAAAAAAAAAAAAAAAAAAAACAATCAGTTTAGGACTTTTTCGTTGAGGAGTAGGCAAGGGCATCTCGACTCCTAGGTCATTTAGGTCTTCGCCTCAGAGCTCCTAATAAGCAAAGGCCCAAATTTTTGGTGAATAGTCTGTTTGTTGTTGTTTTTTTTAAAAGCAAAGGTGAGTTACACTCTTACCTATTCACAAAGTTTTCAAAATGATTAGTCAATAGAAATTCAACCCAATTGAAAAGCTAAGTTGTTTAAATAAAAAAAATGATGTGAGTGCCAAATTATCATTTAGAAGCAATTTTTCCTAATAGCTAGATGATTCAATTTTTGTATTTCGTTATTCTAAATAGTTAATATTGCCCATCATCACCACATAACCACATACCCAACAATATCTTTCTCAACACAAAGATCTAATTTGGAAATTAAATTTCATTTTTTAATCATCTTTCAATTCGGAGATAAAAAAAAACTTCAAAAAAGAATAATATAAAAATCAATAGAATCTCAAAAGGGACCTCTCAATAAATTGGTTACTAACAACATATGTGTGTGTATGTAAAATATAAAATTTAGATGAAAATCTTATGAATGTGTAAAAAAATTACTAAAAAAGAAAAATATTTAGAAAATAATGAAATTCAAATATATATTATAACATTCTTGATTATATGAAAAAAAAAAATTAAAAAAATCCAAATGAATATATCACTCACATAATTTTTCTAACAATACTTGTTATAGTTGTTTTTGAAAAAAAAAAAAAAGACTTTTTAAATTAAAATTGATAAAATCATAATTTAAGTTAATTGGTTAGTGAACTTAATTAGTATTTTTGTATCTCAAGAAGTGAGAATCATTTACATTTTGTATTGAGAATATGAGATGCAAAATTACTAATCAGTATATATATATATAAAAGCAGAGACCTCATGCGGAAGTGCATGAGGTTTGCCATGTGGCACTTTTGTGTGAGTACTTTTTCGTTTAGCCTTTTACCTCCCATCTTTTTATCAATGATTAGTTTAAGCCATAAATGCAGAAAATTAAAAGGTTTGGCTCTACTCCCTTTTCCAACTTCTTGAACTCTTCCACTTTTAATTTCATTAATTTAAAAAATGAAAGGTTTTCTCTATTCAATGTTAGTTTTCATGTTCTTTTATATATTCCAATTTCACAAAATATCAAAAGGCCAAAAGAAAAGTAGGACTGGAGAGATAGAGAGACAAAGAGTGAGAAAATTAGTGTATATATATATATATATATATATGTGAAATTGGCTTTGGTTTTAGGGGCATATGATCTGTGCTTCTTAATAACACTATCAAAGCTTGATACAATGCTTTAACAACATATGTGTTTTCTAAAAGGATGTGTTTTTTGTCTTTATTTATATTTTTGGAAAGTGTTTAATCTTTGTAAGTGATTAAGGTACTTAGTTAAATGTGAGATATGAAATAGTATAAGTTTATATTTCTCTGCTCAATTATTGTTTTATTTTTAATCTCTTGGCATGTATATTTAGTTTTGCGAATTAGAAATTATAAACTTTTAAATCTTAGATGTTTAGCCTTCAAAAGTTCATGTGTTTTTTTTTTTTTTAAATACTTCTAAAAAAATGAAAAGGAAATAATAAAAAATTTTATATTGGAAATGTCAAATGTAAGAACTAAATATACATATACACCTGATCAAACAAAAAAGGGCATATAGTGGCATTTTTAAAGTCTAATTAATTATGGTTTCTTATGGATATATTGTGTTACAATTTTTTTTTTCATTCATTATTTTAGTGATGTATAATACATAATCGAAATTAATTTTTCAAACATTATAACACATATAAGTATTATAAAATAACTAATAGCGAACACGCGCATCGCGCGGGACATCCACTATTTATATATAAAAATTCCCATTTAAATTGAAGCTTTCCTCTTTTCATTCTTGTTTTTTAACATTATTGATATAATTTTTCACTTGATATTCAGAGCATCTACATTATACTCAACGGAATAACATAATCCACCAGTTATTCAAATTCTTAATTTCACATAATTAATCTCTAATTTCATTATAAATAATATTTGCTCTCATTAGAAGATCCTTTAATACATATTTCTATAGAGCTAAGCACCAAACTATCAAAACTAGAGAGCTATACTTTTAAAACTAAAGCTAGCTCGTCCAATACTTGAGTAAGGCCCCCGCTACTCCAGAAGAAAACATGTCAATTGAAATAGTGAAAGGGGTGACCTAACACAGCTTAGTAAGGGTAAGTTAAATAATAATTTCATAAAAATGCATGTAAACCAAAACATTTCATTTTTTGGATATTCAGATAGGAGAACATCTTTCATGCATAGTATTTTATACTATTCATAATAAAAAATTATACACTTTTCATAGGAAATTAATTGTTCTCATTTTTCTTATTAGAAAAACATAACAAAATCTTTTCAGATTGAATTTCTTTCAAAGTCACCAAACTTAATATTAACGATTTAAAATCATATATATATATATATATATTCATATTATAAAATAACCATTTCTTTCGTAGTCCCAAAGCTTGACGATTTCATAAATTACTGAAATAAGATAATTTATAACTTTTACTTAAATCAGAAACATCATTTTTAAAGAATAGCACAACTTTTCTTCATAAACTTCTCATAAGGGATTATAACTATTTTTTTTTTTTTTAAGGAAACAAGAGATTATAACCATAGTCACAAAACTTGACATTTAATTAAGAACATATATCTGATAACTTTTAATATATACTTTCATTAGAAATTTATATTTTAAAAAAGAGTAAAAACTTTCAGCAAAAACTTTAAGAACATCAGAACTTCAGAAACTTTTATCTTTAAAAAACAACAAAACTTTTCATCAGAAACTTCTTTTCATGAGAGCTTATAACTTTTTATAAAGCTCACAATGCATTTCAACAGAATCATTCTCTCAGGATCATAAAATAACATAATTGTTCATAAATAACATATTGGTTAGTGCATATCTGATAATTCTGTATAGATTTTAGAGGCCTTCAGTACACTATGCCCAACATCTAGCATTCCCCACAATGTCAGGAATTACCGGGATTATATCATAACATATCACACCTCTTTTAGTATGCTCAGATCATCAACCATGGGGTTGGTTGGCATCATTAACAAGTTGGTCGTTCCTAACAAGGGTGGGTACAATAGAATCCTCACCACTTTTAAAGGCCAATCACATACCCCTACTGGCCAAGTTCATTTTAAAGGCCAATCACATAACATGTTCCATGAAAAGTCAATAATTTAACCCCTACAGTTTGAGTTTAGATCATACCAGAGGACATAACCTGAAAACATTTCACACTTATACATTATACTGAAATTCATGCTTTTACATAAAATTTCATAATAATAGCATTTCCGTTATTTTCTTTAAACACCATGTTTGTGAAATTAGTAATAGCATCAATATGCTTAAATCATATACATAAGGTTTCGAAAGCTCATGAACATATCTTTGTCTAAAACAAGATTATATGTCATATCTCTAATCAAAACCTTTTAATGCATAATAATATTTTTAAAATAATCTCGTGACTTACCAAATGCCCATATCACTTATCCCTTACTTGAAAGCAGAGGAATTGAGAGTCTAAAGTCAAAGTAGCTCATACTTGGGTGCTCATGACACCTAAACTAAATATCAAAATTTATTACAATCAATTCTAACTTAAACATCAACTTATAAATACATCTTAAAACCTAATTCTCAAAAATCATGTATACCCTAATCCCACCTCAAAGATTTTCCCTAAACACAAGATACATGTATCAAACAACATGACCAAGGAGAAACCATTATTTTTATGTTCACATTCATGTCATGTCAAACAAAACTAAAATCAATTGAAAATGTACTCGAGTTTGGGAGCAATAGTCATGCATATACACAAGATCCTTAGGTTCCCAAAAGGGCAAAATGGAGATATACTCAAGTCAAGTTCATTGGTTTTAAGAATCCCCTTCGGAATTATAACTTGTCAAGCAAAAGTCATCTTAACAATTCATATTGAAAACGAGGTTTTGTCATAAATCAAATGACATAGCCTTAAAGGAGCCTTTCACTTGAGTCTTAATTGCGTTAATATACTTAAATAAGTATATTCAAGGTCTGGACAGTCATGGTACAACAATGAAATCACCATAATAGCCAAGTATAATATAGCATTTCAACCGATTTATGATAGTTACTTAAAGATACTCGTATCATGTCATTGAGCATAAGGCACACCCATACAATTCGGGGATGCTCTAAAGTATATGACACATTATTTGGACACAACAAGTTGCTTAGGATAAAGTGAGAACATTTTAAGCCATATCAGTTCAAGCAAATGAAATCTAGAGCCACAAACACACCTTTGCAAGAGTTCTTACAATGAGTCATGAACATGACATAAGTTACATATATATATATATATATACAAGTTACATTTTCACAGCATTAGACACACTATCGTTTTCTATAATAAGAGGTGTAGGTGCTGGTCTAAGCATTAGAAGCAATCAAATAGCCATGAAAGCTTAGAAGATACAACAACTTAACAAGGTGTCACTTGCATACAAAATCAATGAATCAAGAGTAGGAATAACATGAAAATAAATTAGGATCACGGAATAAATTCAAGTAGTGCCTTAGTTATACAAACAACATGGCTGTAATGAATTCAAAATTAAGAGAACTTCTAATTAAAAATTCAAACAGAGGCTATAATTAAATTATGAATCATATTTCATGTTTTGAAGCATATGCAATTCCAGGCTCTTAGAAATTGAAGTTGCAGTCACATAATTACTTTGAGTAAGAGTAAGAATATTAATCCATAGAATGGATTTTCATCATAAAAACAAAGAATATAAACAGCCAAGGAAGAATTAAACAATGAACTACTTACACATACTCTTTGGCCGAAATATGGCTGCCAAGACACAATTTGTGGGCTGCTGGTTGCATGAAAAAGAAAGATGTGGCATATGGTGGCAATGTTTTGTTGTAAAAGAAGTAAGAGGTGCGAAGAAATAAGGCTGGTGGTGTGAAAGAGAAAGGCATGAGTCATGGACTGGAAATTAAATATTTATTTGCAAAGTGCTCCTTAATATTTTGCTTAATTGCACTAAGTCTCTACGTTTTAATATTTCCTGCAACACCACCCTTATCACCTTTATTTACCTTCCAAGTTATTTAATTAAACTTCTTATTTTATTATTATTTTTAAATAAAATAGAAATTCTACTCTAGCCTAATATAAGTGTATATGTGTGTGAAGCTCCATCTTGGAGACTTGAACCCCGTCCCTTACCACCCACCCTACAAAAACTTTGTACTTGTGAAGTGACCACACCAAGGGTGCGTGGTGATCAACTTCTTCTTTTATTTTAATATCCATTTACTTAAGATATTACATGATGATCATTAATGAGATTATGCAAGCATACTTAATCATTAGGGTTAGAGGTGTAGGATATTACATGGTCTCTCCTTTATTTTCTTCTTAATATTTTTGAGGTGGTCCCTTCCCAAAAACCTTGGGCTTTTGGGCTTAGACCACCAATTTACCTGTATTTTGGGTTGGGCTTATCTCACAATGGGAGGTCCAAGAAATGGTTTCACAGACTATTGATGGGGTTGTGTTGTTTTGGCCTTGAATCCTACTAGTCTTGGCTTAACTGAGATGATGACTATGTGGTTGAGCCCTCTTCCTAAAATCCAAACAAGATTTCTTAACTCCCTAGATATGGCTTTCTTCACTATCACTTGTGTCTCATTATCCCAATTTTTTCCAACCACTACTTCCTACCTCTCCTCCACTATTTATATTCTTCCCTTAATGGGGTTGTCATGATGAGGGGATCTTCCCCATGTCTGTGGGTCCCTTTGTATCATATCACTGACTAAAGGGGATCTACCTCCTATTGTTGACATGACTTTCTTGTAAGTTGTGCCTAACGTTGGTTATTGCTTGGTGGGTGGATTCCCTTAAGGCATTATCTTTTGTTCGCGGTATCTCTAGGAGTGCCTAGCTTGAATGTTCGGCCAAGTCCATCTCAACTTGGCTAATTAGGTTGAGATGGGCCAAGAACATTCGATGAATGGGCCTGTAGCTCGAGGCCGAGCTGACATACTCGGTCTGTACAATAGCCCCCCACGATCTCATTTCCAAATCATGGGGATGGGATCGTGCTTTGGTCCTTAGGACGTAGGGCTTGTGCTTAATTTAACTGTTACCTCTCGGGGATCCCAAATGTCAAGTAATAAATGTGCCAAATTTGACAACTTGTCCTTCTTACATGCGCTAAGCCAGCTGTTAAGATCAACGGTCAAGATTGTCAGACCATTTAGTTACCGAGGCACGCGTGGGACAGAGGGCAGGGGTAGTTATCAATTTTCCCGCCCAAAGCATTAATTACCCTTTTCCCTATAAATAAGGCTTGGGTTTCTCTAAGTAATTTTCTCCATTTCATTTTTCACTCGAATTTTGTACTAGAGCCTCCCAAGTCCCAAGCTTCCTTCTTTTCAAGAATATCCCTCCTCTAGAGAACGTCTTTTTCCCTTGTAAATCTTCTATCCTTTACCTTCTTCGTTCCTTAATTTTCATAATGGGATTTGCCCAGCTTGTAAATATTGTTGCTGCTATTGAGGCCTTTAAGGTCAAGTACAATATTCCTCAAGACGTACTCATTAGTACTATCTGGAGGGGGATATAGAGAGTTAGAGGGTGTCGAGGGTAATCTTTATTCCCCTAATGGTCAGCCTAAAGGGTGGGGTTAGGTTTCCATTAGATCCCTTACTCCTAGGAACCCTTAGGTTTTACAAGCTCATCCTTGATTAGTGCCTACCCAATTTTTATGGGGTGGTAGGTTGCGTCAGCTGGTTAAATAGGTTATATGACTTTAGGCTTACCCATCACGACATAAGCTTCTTGTACAGTTGCTGCGGTAGCCTTAAAAATGGCTACTACCTTAAAGTCTAGGATCCCTGAATAAGGTTGATTTCTTGCCTCCTAGACTCTAATAAGAATTCCTAAGGGAAATTCATAAAGGTGAGTGGGACTTGGCTTGTTGATGAGCTCACTTGCCCGACCTCTCCCGACCCCTCCTTAGAGGTAGGTTGGTGACCTAAAAATTTGATGTGTGTATATATATATATATATATAATTTTTTTATCTTTTTTTTTTTTGTTCTCCGTTTTTTAGATTTGCAGAATTAACCGTTTCTTCTTAGCTGTCATTGCAAATTCCAAGTACACCAGACCAAACCTAAATTTTGTTGAAGTTCGAGATCTGAACAAGATCCTTCGATCTAAGGTGTTCGCCGACATAGACGGTCAGTCAGCTCCGAGTTTTGCACCTTGTCCATAGCTGCACCCCTTCCTACATTGGATTTCAAGACCTAGGAGTCTCTTTCCAAGCTAAACACCCTCTGCTGACTTACATCAACATTCGGCTAAAGGGATTCCTGCTGAATGTCTCAGAGAATGAGGCTCGGGAAAGAGGTCCCTGTAGAAGAAGGACAGACTCCCCGGAGCCATTCAATCATGGTTTGGGGGACATATGTTTTTGAGCAGAAGTCCATCATATTCTCGTGAACTAGCCTGAGGAAGTTCCAGTAGGCAAGGGAATGGTTTGGCAGAGGGATCTCCAGTTGTCGAACTACTTTTTGGATGCCTGAGTTTCCCCGAGGCCCACACCTCCTCGAAAGATGGTCATGGCCTCAGATCGAGGTTGGAAGAGGCAGAGGGTCACTGATAGTCTGAGGAGTTAGGCCAGTGTTCAGCCCTTGGAGCGCAACGCTCCTATCACTTCTGTTGCGGCTGATCCACCCATCCTCCAGTCGAGCGTTCTTGTTCAAGGGCTAGCAGATTCCCCGTCGACCGTTGGGGTAGACGGGGCCTCATCCTCCACCCCTCACCCTTGGGCTACCAATATTCCTTCACACTGGGTGAAGGATCCCTCCTTACCACCACGTTCCTGCAAACATACATGTAATACCTAGAAATTTTAAGGTCTAGCAATTCTTATCTTATAAATATGTATTTTGTTTTGAGAATTATGCTAAGGGAGAGGGATTAAATTTATATTAGCTTTTGAAATTGAGGTGAATATTCTATTTTTTAAAGAAATAAGTTAAGATAGGGGTATTTTGGTAATTGGATTTGCAATAAACCCTAATTACTTTTCCCTTTCCCCTTAGTAGCCGTAACTCCCACCCCTTTATTTAGTTTTAATGTTACTCTCTCTCTCTCTCTCTCTCTCTCTCTCTCTCTCTCTGTGTGTGTGTTTTATGCTATGTCTTTGAAGTTTGAACCCCCGAAGAGAAAATTGGACCATGCCGCCACACTACATTCTAAGCACAATGATTCTCTGCCATTTGATTGCTTTGGTAACTTATACTCGAAATTGGGTCTCCAATAACTCGAAATTGGGTCTCCAACAACGATTCCCTAACCAACCCTCTGCTCTAGCTTTTTATTCTGAATTGAGAAAGATTGCATCTACAATCTTGTTTTGCCTAAGTCTAGGTAATCACCCCAACCTTTTCCATCATAAGCCTTTCTTAACTAAAACTGTACACACCGAATTTTATTTATGCATTTGAGGGGATAAATTTGGAGTATAACATTTTAATTTTTATGGGGTTTGATATATTGTGTTATTATTGGATCAATTTGTTGGATTGGGAATCCTACGGGTTCAAGCATGTATTGGGTTGAGAATGGTTTAGGTGAATCTCTTGATAATAGAAGAGCTTAGGCTAAATGGATAAAAATTACTAATATGAAGGGATGAAGGCCTGGACTAGTTGGACTCTAGGATGCTTAGTGAAGTCAATTACTCTATTGAATATATTTTGAGTATTCCTTGAATTGAGGTTTCTAGAAAGGATTAAATTAAGTTTAGGAAAAATAGGCTTTAGTTGGATTAAGTAGCTTTGTCTAAGTCTATGAATTAATTTGTGTATTGGATTGTAATAGGTTGAACTCCTAATTTTGGTGTCCTCTTGGTATGGCTTTTGGAGGTAAGTAACCTTTCTCCTATTTGGTTTTCTTTTGCGTATTTCACTGTAATTTAGCTACTAAATATTAGCTTACAAATGTTACAATTTTATTTCAATTGTTTTAGCTACATTGATTTAAAGTAAAGAATAAAGAATTGTCATTAATATATTTGATAATTGAATATATGATTTTTATATATGTATTTGAATGAGATATATTTTTGTTTGAACTATGGTTTGATATATATGACTTTGGACAATTTGACTATATTTTAACTCTAATACCCAACCAATGGAGGTTATTTATTGGTACCGAAACTAGTTCTATCTGGGGCATTACGAGCCTATTGTGTTTCTAGACCTAGCTAATGGGGTTTATACATTAGCACGAAACTAGTTTCATCTAAATCTGATGTCCAGTCACGGGGATATAACGTCACCATATCCATAAAATATTGTTAAGAATATGAATTATATTTGAGTATTTGAACTGTTTTGAGTCCTTGAAACTGCTTATGTGTTTTGGAAACTATTGTAAATTACAGCTTTTGATATATGGAAAACTGATTTTTTTCTAATCCATCTATGATATATTTGTAAAATTAAAATATTCAATCTATGTACAACTATTATTTTACTGATCTATTTGCTTGATTGAACCTATTAGGACTTTGGTTACTTATTGAGTTGTCAACTCACCCACCTTTTCCCCTCCAACTTCAGATTATGAAGAACAGCAAATTTTGGGCGTTTTGCTGTTGTGTTGTGAGTAGGGAAAGAAGTTTAGTGATTTTGGGATTAGATGATCTTGTAATAATCTTATACCTATTAGACAATTGGCATTATGTACACGAGGTTTGGATTTTGTTCCTATTGAATTATTAGAGATCTATTCATAAAGAAATTGTTGAGGTATTTTGGATTTATTTGATGTAATTTTTGAGGATAAATTTTAGTTGCTAAGAAGGCCTTGCACACTTGTTAGGTGCTTACTTTATAAGCATGTGGTCATTGTCACGTGCCTATATTTATAGTTAGGTGTATAGAGTTATTTACCTGCTCTTTACCTTGATGGCTTGGCACTTAATTGTTTAACAAAAAGAAAACAAAGGGTGTTTGCACGGGGCACGACCCTTATCAGGTATGACCCTTGACTATTAAAACAAATGAAACCAAGCATATTTGCTTGGCTCCTCCCCCTATTTTGGCTTACTTAGGTTTTTGCCCGACTTGAGGCCGAAGATATGTCAAGGTTAAGTTTATGACCTTAGTTAATTTTCTTAAGGTTTCAACCTAGTTGATGACTGAGATCAAGTTGAGGCTAAGTTTCTATTCTTAGATAATCTTCTTAAGGTTTCCACCTAGTCAGCGACCGGGATCAGGTCGATGCTAGCTTTTTCTTAAGGTTTCCACCTAGTCGGTGACTAGGGTCAGGTTGAGGTTAGGCTTGTGTCCTTAGTGAATTTTTTTAAGGTTTCCACCTAGTCGATGATCAGGGTCAGGCTGAGGCTAGACTTCTGTCCTTATTTAATCTTTTTAAGGTTTCCTCCTTCACTACAGCTCAGAGTCTGACCACCAACGCTTCGTACTTAGCTTCATTATTTGAGGCTTGGGAGCCCAATTGAGCGAATGTTCTACTCTTATAGCTTCTAGTGACTCCAATTTGAGTGAATGTTCTACTTAGTGGGCTTCTTATATTCTTTCTTTATGCCTCACACCTTTCTTTGATTTATTCTTCTTTTAATTCACATAGGGCCGGAATTAAGTTGGCTTGAGCATTCAACTTTATTGTAAATTTTTCTAGCATGCTCATGTCAATAGCTATTTTCTTTTCTTTGTCTTCCACTTCTGATTAGGCTTTATTCACATCTTGTAGGTCTTCAAGTTTGATTTGGGTTCAGCCCACTTGAATTAGAATCTATCATTTTGTCTCAAATAAAGCCTACTAGCATGCAAAATTCTTATAACCTATAAAACAAAGATAGATTATAATCAGTCATAAATTACCATAAAAATGAGGCTAAATATGCAAATATGAGGGTAATTTATTTTACATATTTCGTGCACATCATGATGCTTGGTACAAAACTCTTGGTGTACACATTTTGCAACAAGATCTCCTTCTTCCCCTTCTAAACTCATAGGTTCAATAGGTGGAGGCTGGGGATTTCTCTATGAAAATCTTTAGGATTTTTTACTCGACAACCTTAATTAAAGTACGGCTTGGTGGTAGGAGTGCCAATGTTTGACCCAACTTACGAACACGAAACCAACATGACACGGGTTTTTGTGGGTTAGGGTTGAGCTTTAGTGGGTTTAAGTTATAAACAGGTGTTGAGGTACAAATTTTCGGGCCTTAATTTCATTAACCCACTCACAAAAATACCCATACGAGCCCATAAATCATTTTAAGCCCACATAAATATTTCCCACATATTACTCAAATATTCTCCATGATATTGGGCTCTCACAAATGTTTCCTATATAAAGCCCTATAAATTACCTTGAGCCTCTCACAAATATTACCCATTATATCCCAAATATTATCCAACTTAGATTTTCCACAAATAATACTTATCACATTACTACCAAAATTGGGCCACAAAATTACACTATCTCCACGAAAAGCCCAACAAAACCTTCTTACAAAGCCCGTTGCTACACGACACCTTTACTAAGCCCGTTACTACACGACACCTCTAAAGCCCCCTATGATGCGGCATCTCTAAAGCCAGTTGCTACATGGCACTCTTTACTAAGTCCATTGTTACATGGCACCTTTACAAAGCCTGTTGCTACACGGCACCTCTAAAGTCTATTGCGATGCAGCATCTTTAAAGCCCATTGCTATACGGCACATTTACAAAGCCCGTTGCTACACGACACCTCTAAAGCCCGCTACGACGCGGCATCTATAAAGCTCGTTGCTACACGGCACCCTTTACTAAGTCCGTTGCTACACGGCACTTTTACAAAGCCCGTTGCTACACGGCACCATTTACAAAGTCTGTTGCTACATGGCACTTTTACTAAGCCTGTTACGATATGGCACTTCTACTAAGTTCGTTGCTACACGACAATATTTTTATAAAATCTCAAATCATTTTACAAAGCCCAAATATTAATTTGGCACTTATTTTACAAAGCTCAAATACTAATTTGGCACTATTTCATAAAGCCCAAATGTTAATTTGGCACTTATTTTACAAAGTCCAAATATTAATTTGGCACTTATTTTACAAAGCCCAAATACTAATTTGGCACTCTTTCATAAAGCCCAAATATTAATTTGACACTTGTTTTACAAAGCCAAAATACTTATCTTGGCAACTATTTCATAAAGTCCAAATGCTATTTTGGCACATATTTACAAAATTCAAATATTATTTTGACACTTATTTTACATATACTAAATCCCACACTCATGGGAAATATAATTATTCATCCCTCAAAAAGCACCTCTCTTACAAGATTTATAAAAACTCATGAATATCACCCATGGCAAAACTATTCATTTTGTAGGAACAACCAAGCCCAAGGAAGCTTAGCTACAAAGCCTAGCTGGACCAGCCCAGCTCACACACAAATTCTAGCAACTAGAGGTCACGTGAGCTGACCAGCCAAAATCCAACACAACTAAATAGCTGGAGCCCATTCCCATCAAGTCCCAACTTGTCTAATTAGATCAGAAGAGGACACGGGTCCATCAGGGATTAAACCTTTCCTCCACAAGCTGAAATTTCATGATTTCTCATGTGACATAAAGCTGAAAGTGATGTGACAAAAAGCTGGGAAGCTTCAGCCAGTTGTCACTTCTTTCTTCTCTAACCCATTCAGTTAAGAACTAAGAGCAGCCATGACAAGGCCCTTAAAGCTTTTGAAACAACTTGAAATCAACTCATTTTCATACTAAAAACATGTACTCTCTAGTTCATGGACAAAGCACATGAACCCCAAATGGGGAAACTTAGAGAAATGTGGTTTGGAGGGCACCAAGGGGATCCCAACAGAGTTCCCAGCAAGGGCTCCAAAGATTGACACCTAGCTTGGGGTGACACAATCTGCCCTAGGGAGTTCTGATTCTAGCAATGGCATAACCAAGATCATTAGCCTAAAGCATGCTCTAATCCCATCAGCCAAGGCCAATCAGCATTCAATGCTAAGTTAGAATCCCAGCTGTTATTACCCAAAACAACAAGAACCTTCTAAAAGTTGAGCTTACCACTATTAGCTAAAATCCCAGGAACGATTCTCTAAGGATTTTCTGAGGATTAGGAAAGATTTAGCAGAGATTATTTGCTAATCACCCCTTAAAAACCCAGATATAAATGGAACTCTCCATTAATGCTTAAAAAAAAAACTCCAAGATACACTAGGACATACACCAGAAAAGATTTTTCCTTAAACTCTCTATTTAAGCTTTCTCCAAGCTTTGGAAAAGCCACTGAGTTCTTAGTTTCAAGCTTAGAAAACTAAGTTCCCCAACTCCTAGCTCACAAACACTCTTCATAGTTTTACTCATAAACACTTATCTACTCCCAACAAAAAGCCCCAGCAGCCTTACTATACACTCTCACTCATTGCTCATACTACCCACAAATGATTCTCTCTATTCACTACATATACTATATTCACGAGCATGCCTTGGCACCATAATGATCTTGCTGCGCTAGCTGGGATCTCTCTCTCCCTTCATCTCACACTAAATTTTTCTCATTATTTGTTATAATGGAGCCCATGATATTTACTTATTCATTTACTATTGAAGGTTATGATGTGACTATTACTATAAAGTTTTTCCCTCATATTATTGTATTAGAAGACTCTTCTCCAGAGCTAACAGATGATGAGTTTGAAAATGTGGATACTTTCCTTAATATATGAAATAGCTAACAACTGGAAGTTTATTCTATTTTGTCTTACTTTACCACTGGGTTATTTTCTGCAGAAGCATTTTACCGCTTGGCTATTTTTTGCAGAAACATCTTACTGCTCGGCTATTTCTTACAATATGTTTTTTAACCATGCTGACATGTCTGCTGTAGGGATTGTTTATGGGTCATTCTTGTCAGTCTCAATCTAGGTCCAAGGCATAAAATACAGTGAATTCTTTGGATCTTCACCGATATCCTTTAGGCCGTGCATCAAGCCCATCATCAAGTTTCGGTTTAGACCCCCAACCCAATATAAATCTCATTTGTTGGAAGGAAAATTTTTTTGCCCCCGACAACAGGTTAACCTGAAAGCAACACGATAAAAAATGTGTCATAAATAGGTCAATCCACATGACCTGCAATAGATACATTTGACATGCCAATTTATTTGTGTCAACCTAAAATGACCCATTTAACACAAATGGTTTAACTTGTATAACCAATAAATATTCATTTTATTTTAGATTTGTCAAACACATATCCAACCTATATTTTAAACTTAAAAAGAAAAGTGAGAAATTACAAAAAATTTACAAGTGATATAATTGTAAATCGAAATTTTATAAACCCTAGTCGTGATCAGTCTACTGTTTGTACCAACTCTTACAATATTAATACTTAGCATTTGGCAAGTTATGTGGATGTTATATTTTTTTTGAACAACTCTTCTCCAGAGCTAACAGATGATGAGTTTGAAAATGTGGATACTTTCCTTAATATATGAAATAGCTAACAACTGGAAGTTTATTCTATTTTGTCTTACTTTACCACTGGGTTATTTTCTGCAGAAGCATTTTACCGCTTGGCTATTTTTTGCAGAAACATCTTACTGCTCGGCTATTTCTTACAATATGTTTTTTAACCATGCTGACATGTCTGCTGTAGGGATTGTTTATGGGTCATTCTTGTCAGTCTCAATCTAGGTCCAAGGCATAAAATACAGTGAATTCTTTGGATCTTCACCGATATCCTTTAGGCCGTGCATCAAGCCCATCATCAAGTTTCGGTTTAGACCCCCAACCCAATATAAATCTCATTTGTCGGAAGGAAAATTTTTTTGCCCCCGACAACAGGTTAACCTGAAAGCAACACGATAAAAAATGTGTCATAAATAGGTCAATCCACATGACCTGCAATAGATACATTTGACATGCCAATTTATTTGTGTCAACCTAAAATGACCCATTTAACACAAATGGTTTAACTCGTATAACCAATAAATATTCATTTTATTTTAGATTTGTCAAACACATATCCAACCTATATTTTAAACTTAAAAAGAAAAGTGAGAAATTACAAAAAATTTACAAGTGATATAATTGTAAATCGAAATTTTATAAACCCTAGTCGTGATCAGTCTACTGTTTGTACCAACTCTTACAATATTAATACTTAGCATTTGGCAAGTTATGTGGATGTTATATTTTTTTTGAACAATGTTATTATGAATTTGGGTAGAAGTGTATGCACTTCTTTTGGAGCATAAAGAACTTATTTCGAGATGGATGTTATATTTTTGTTGAACTGTTTTATTTTGAATGTGTGTTGAAAACTTGAAGTGTATGCATTACTTACGGGATGTAAAGAACTTATTTATATATGAATATTATATATAATATTAAGCGGTTAAAATAGATTATGTCACATTCATGTCATCCCAACACGACCCATTTATTAAGCGTGTCAAGTGGGTTTGGTCGTGTCAACCCGTTTCATTAATAGGTCAGGTTTAGGTTGAAAATCCATGGCACAATTACTAAATGGGTTGAGTTTGGGTTAAGGCATTTAGTTGAATACCCTTACTTCAACATGACATGAACTCGACACAATAACCCGAGTTGACACCCTTACTCAATGGGCCTTTAAATTTGCTCTCCATTAACCTACAAAACCCATTCTTACAAGTGGCTAAAATAGAGAAGTTTCAATCAAAAATAGAATCCAAAAATCTTAATCAGTCAAGCGGTATCAAGGAGGTATCAATATTTAATGAAGCTCAATTGCTTAACTTGCAATCAAGACTAGAGTGGAGGTAGCAAATTCAGTAATTCTTGAGTAGATTATTGAACAAACACATGTCTTCAAATATCATCTTCAAACACACTCCTAGACAATAAGAACTTACAACTTAGAAAATAAAAATAAATAAAAAATAAAAAATAAAATAATAAAGAACTTATAACTCAAAATACAATTAAACAAGGTTTTGTATACAGGTTGCCACTAATATTAATATAGCTTATCTAGGGTGCAATTCAACCAAAAATTAGTATTATAAAAAAATAAATTTATTTAAAACCTATTTAAAAATTTAATTAACACAAAAAAAAAAAAACCCTAGCATTATCCAAAATAGATATGATAATTTATTACACACAAAATTTTTGTAACATTCAAAACAACCATGACATACACTCAACCTCTTCAATCTTGTTATATTTCTCATTCAATTGCATAAGATGTTCATAAATGAGTCCATAACATGAAAATAGTTACTAAAATTAACTTTCATGATTTCTTTGGGAGGGGATCAAGTCTTTAATGTGAGCATAGATTGAGAAAAACTTTCTTTGGGTTGCGGTGCAATTCTGGGATTCAAGGGACCGTGTCTTTAGATTTCAAGTGGCTGAACTTTGTCCCATAATTGAAGAATTTTCTACTGTTCTTGGCTACAATTCTCTTTCTCGACCTATCACACTATCATACCGTCACAAGGATGGGATAACAGTATCTTGACTACTTGGTCTTTCTATTGAGATTGTCAACTGTTTGATTAAGGGGTATTGGGTGAATCTTAAAATGGTTGTGTATGCCAGAAGTGACAACAATATTTGATTGACCTCTAATAATTTATACTAACTATTTGACTAATAAAAATAAGTTAACACTGTGAGAGATCGCGTCCCCGGTCTGTTTTTGGTGTTGGGCCAAACCTATGTGAATGGGTGGAGTCGTGTTATTGTCTCTCAAAATGGAGGTTCGATTGATTATATTTTCCCCTTTAGATTAAGGGTTTTACAATGGAGTTGCCACTTACTTAATTATTGGAATAAATAAGAAAACCAAAATTGAAAAAATTCCTCATTTTATTGATTTGAGAATGAATGTACATTGATCATAGGAAATTACATGACTTTGGTCCTAGATGCAATCTAAGATAAAAGTACATGGCTTTTTTTTCTAATTACTATCTAAAAATTAAAAATTACATGGATAAGCATTAATCTATCAACCCTTGATCTAAGCTCGGAGGCTAAGTTACAAGATGGGAAGGTGTTAGACACCCATTTTGCCAATAAAACCGATCTTTTAGACTATGGTGGGCAACATTCATATCATATCATCCAATATGTTATCAATCAATTTGCACGTTAAATTTAATGTGTGTGCATATGATAAACCCTAATTCCATTTATTAATCATTGCATTTCGATTGAAAAAATAAATTCCAGTGAATGTATATGGATGATGATATCCTAGATTCAAGGATTTGAGAGAACTATGAAACTAACATGTTTTTCATATTTTGGATGTGGATTTAAGATCAAAATTAGTGTCATGCATGAACATGTGATGAACAACAAAAAACATTTAAAGAACACATATAATCATTTAAACATATTCAAGGAATTTAAATAATCACTAGTATGTTTTAATCTTAAATTCTCATCATAGCAATATAAAAAAAAACAAGTTAGGGAAAAGGAATTATTGCATGCAAGATGCACATGGTGGAGGAGGAGGCTCTTGGTGAATGTCATAAAGGTGGAGTAGAAAGAAGAACTAGGAGTGGGAGAGTGAGTCTCACTCAATACCATGAAGGGGGGAGAGGTTATATAGTAGTAGCAAAGAAAATGTAAATGTAAAGTCATTTAATGAGGGTTGACAAAGGATCAAAGATAATAATGAACCTAGATCTCATTTTAGTATTTAGAGAAAGCTGGTGCATTAAATGTGGAGGTTGGTGGGAGTAATGAGTAAACTAAATGACCTAGAATTCGGTTTTTTTCATAGCTCTTGTAACAACTTGCAGAGCCAAATTCAAAAAATCATATCTTACTCAATTCTCATCAGAATTGTCTCATTCTAGCAAAATTAACCTCACTCATAGATTCAAAATATTATGAGAGATATCAACAAAATGGTGAGCAAAGTTCATTTGTTGGAAATAATTTCAACACAATTAACATTAATAGGCGCCAAATTAGTTTCCAATTAATATTAATAGGCTCCAATCACTTCCATTTTAGACTTAATCAATTCCAAATTTAACCCAATTAAAAAGATAATTACACAAATTACTCATTGAATAATTAATTTTTGATCATCTAATTAATCAAGTGTGTGCAACCTTACTATAAGATGTAGTCCTAGCCAATCAAATTATGGCACATTATTAATTTCAAATTGATTATAATTATAATCAATTGGAATCAATTGTTCATAATCACATATAATCGGACTCAATTTGTGATAGTGCATCTCGGCCATTAAAACTTGATTTGATGATAACTTTCAATCTGATGGTCTAATTAAGGCCTATGACCAGTCAATTTTATCGTTACAACATCAAGATAATTTTGATGAAATGAAATTAAGGATCTAGTGGACAAAATTAAGATGCCTATTTCCAAGATGAAATTACCCTTTTATCCTTCATGTGAGGTTAAATGTTGTTTGCAAAATGGGGTGTTAACAGAGACTTATTTGATTCTTGTTTTCAATAATCAATATATTAATAATATTAACTCATTACACCCAAAATTTTAAATTATTTCCTTGACAGTTATTAAAATACAATTCCCAATAAAAGAAATATATAAAAAATTATTTGTGATTGAGATTATTGTAAAACTATAGTGATGTCAATATTTTAATTTAGTTTTCTAATTCATTATTTTATTTGTATTATAAAAGTTTAAAACCAAAATTTTATATTTTAGAAAACTAGAAATCACAATATTTTATTTATGTTTATGTTTATATTTATGCTCATGTTTTTATTTTGCAGCCATGTTAATTATGAAATCAACATTTATATGAGTTTTATGGCCGGCAATGTTAAGTATCCAAAAAAAAATTGTTTGTTTTTTTCTTGTACTTGTTTTGATTATTTGCACTATAACTTTTAGCTTTTTGCAAAGAATTATAAGGTGGCTAAAAAAATTATGTTATAGGGTTCAATTCTTTATTTTTAATATGTTTTTCCAAAAGTTTGAAAAAAGAAAAAGAAAAAGAAAGATGAACTCCTTACCTCCAAAGGGCTCCAATGCAAAACACTTGAGAGGCTGAGACTTGCAAAGAGGATGATAAATAAGAGCTTTTATTATTATAGACGTTATTCCTTATCTATCAATTATATGCATAATCACAATCTTTCCTACAAATGGTAAGATAACTTACATAAAAACTATTGTAAACCTGTCTATTGTGAGGCATCTTCACTTAGCTCTACTACGTATGGTACAATGTTCAAGCCAGCCAATTGTTCGGTGACTTGAACTATTACATTAATTCCTAATACTCTATTAACTTTAGTTGTTTGAAATGCAATCCTAACGGTCATTTTTAATCAATAAATGTGTACCAGTAATCTGTAAATGCAACTTTACCTTCTCTCTACTCCGGTTATGATTGGCACAGTTCCAATTCCTGGCCCATAGACTGATGAGAATAAGATCAACAGTACCATTGCAATTTGATTATGCATCTGCTACATATGATATAATGTTCAAGCCAGCCAATTGTTCGGTGACTTGAACTATTACATTAATTCCTAATACTCTATTAACTTTAGTTGTTTGAAGTGCAATCCTAGAGTGGTCATTTTTAATCTATAAATGTGTACCAATAATCTATAAATGCAACTTTAACTGTTAACATATATAGTGTTGTGGGCTTTAGGCCCAGTTAGGTTACTTGTATAGCACTCATATTTACTTGTACTGCACACATATGCCTCCTATATAAAGGCATCTATGTACATTCTCTTATACAAGAAATACAATACAATTATTCAGTATTTCTATCATGGTATCAGAGCCACTGCTCTGACCTTTTCTTAGCAGTCTTATCTTTATTGGTGTTACTGCACTCTCAACATCGCTTCCGCCATCACAACAGTCGCCGCAGCCTCTCGCCGTTGAACCCCCGACGTCTTCCAAACGTTGTCTTTGGATTCCGGACCTGCAGCCGCCATCGTTGAGAAGTCCAACACCGCACAAGATTACTGCACGTGTCATCCCGCCTCGAATATTGCTCCGATCTTGTTTATCGAGGTATCACTGAGACCGTCTTGGAACGATCTACCTGTTGGTGAAAGCCTCGCAGCCATCGGAGTGCCCACGCGCCCTCACGCGCCGCCAGTAGCTTCTGCGACTGAGCCCCACGCGCCCCATGCGCCACACGCGCCGTCCTCAGTTCAAGCTGACGTCACGCGTGACGTCATCAGTGCCACGTCAGCCCTAGCTTACGTCAGCATCCAGTCACCTGCTGACGTCAGCGCCACGTCATCCTGCTGACGTCATCTACGCTGACCGTTGACCGTTGACCACTGTTGACCGTTGACTTTGACCGGGCGACAAAGTAGAATTAGGCTTGGGCCTATGCTAATGGGCTAATATATTTCTAACACCCCCTCTCAAACTCAAGATGGAAACTTGAAGAAATCTTGAGATTTGATAAAGTTGAGAAGATCCCTTGAATGAAGTTTGGTTTTGTGACGGTAGTTTGAGGAAGGCAATGATCTTGCAGTGTTGATGCGACTTCTAACGATGGCATGACTATACCGGAGAGTTTTGACGGCACCAGTAGGAAGCCAAAGAAGATGAACGCAGCGAAAAAAACACTGAGGAAGACAAAGATTGCTCTTGAACATACCGTAAGGACAGAAAACCATGACCACAAGAACCTGGCTCTGATACCATGTTAAATATTAGCATTGATATACCATGTTGAATATGCTAGTATGGATACGGAAGCGAAAGCATAAAGTATAAAACACAATAACACACGAGGGGTACGTGGTTCAACCTAACGGTCTACATCCACGGAGGAAACCCTAAAGGACTACATCAATAATATATTAGAGTGTAGTACAAATCCTGTATTACAATGAATTATAACATGTGTATATATAGTAGACTAAACCCTAGACTAATAGACTTGTAGTACAAGTAGGAGACTTGGCTTGCACACAAAGTAGAATTAGGCTTGGGCCTATGCTAATGGGCTAATATATTTCTAACATTAACCTTCTCTCTACTCCGATTATGATTGGCTTAGTTCCAATTCCTGGGCCATAGACTGAAGAAAATAAGATCAACAGTACCATTGCAATTTGATTATGCACCTGCTACGTATGATATAATGTTCAAGCCAGACAATTGTTCGGTGACTTGAACTATTGCATTAATTCCTAATACTCTATTAACTTTAGTTGTTTGAAATGCAATCCTAATGGTTTATAAAAATGGCACACAAAGGATCAATGGTAACGCATAGGGGGATTGAAGTTAACCCCAACCAGATTAAAGCAATCAACAACCTATAACCACCTCGGAATCCCAAGGAGATCCAGAAACTGACTGGAATGACTATCGCCCTGAACCGGTTTATTTCTCGGTCAGCGGATAGATGCCGACCCTTCTTCCTGCTAATGAATAAATGGAAAGGGTTCAATTGGTCTGAGGAATGTGTCTTGGCCTTCTAGCAGCTTAAGGATTGTCTTTCTCGACCTCCTATCATGTCCAACCTTGAGGTTTACGAAGTCCTATTTGCCTACATTGTCGTGGCCTCTCACGCAGTAAGCTTGGTCCTGATACAAGTTGACAACGACACCCAAAGGCCGGTCTATTATGTAAGCAGGTCACTACATGAGGCCGAGGTCCGCTATCTACCGCTGGAGAAAGCCATCTTGGCAGTGGTACACACCACACGCAAACTCCCCCATTACTTTCAGGCACACACCGTTATTGTCTTAACTCAACTTCCGCTCAGAGCTCTGCTCCGGAGGGCTGATTATACGGGGAAGATTGCCAAATGGGCCACCATATTGGGGGCTTTCAACATTAAGTACATGTCTCGCACTTCTATCAAGGGCCAAGTCCTAGCGAATCTGGTGGTCGAGTTCACGGAATCTCCCTTAGAAGAAGAAACAAAGGCACAACATGTGGATGGAAAATCAGTTGGCATGATCTCCCAACGGGGCCCTTTATCCTGGGCAATGCACGTTGACGGAGCAGCAAATTAGAAAAGTTCCGGAGTGGGGCTAGTGCTAGTATCCCCCGAAGGGATCACCATTAAGAAGTCTCTTAGATTGGGATTCTCGGCCATCAACAATGAGGTAGAATATGAAGCTTTGCTGATGGGAATGGCCATGGTTTTAAAGAAGGACAGTAGCAACCAAAACTACTACTGTATTCAGTTTCATGAATCTATACGAATATCTTCCTCCTCAGCAATATGTTCACACCAACTTTACGTACTTTGTTGTTGTATGATCGTCTTTCAAACACTTCTTAGCCGTTGTTAAATTCACTAGAGCCTAGTTCTTGGACCCATTCTCTACAAATTTATTGTGCTAGGCTCATTAACCCATAATCTCATATCTTTTGGGCTTGGGCTGCAAACCGTACGTGCCTATACACAAATAAAACAAATAGGGGAGAAACTAAATCAAGATATTGATATCACAATCCAAATTTGTGGCTCATTACTAGTTTTAGTAGCACCATATTTACGGATGATAATCATAGGTAGAGCTCTCTTTGGAATTGGCTTTGGATTATCATTCGCTTCGAGTGAACTATACATATCATAACGATTGCAAAATAAAATCTGGGGGACATTGATTAGTATAATTGGAATCGTATTCACATTAGAGCAGTTACTCTCTTTTCACTATATTCAAAGTTTAGTAAGGTCAGTATTTTGTTTTTGGTTTAATTTTATTTTATTATTCATATACTATTATTTCAATTCAATTTATTTAAACCTCGCCTCTAATTCTAAAACATAACAAGAAAAACTTATTACAACCGCAATAGAATTGCACCAGTTATTTGCAGGAATGAGTGCTCAAGTAAGATCAACTACCCTGCAAACTAAGACACATTTCAGTGAAATTTTAAAAATGTTAAAGTAAAAATCCTTATCCTTGTTATCGACCTCTTTGCAAGTCTTGGTTCATTAGAGGTGGGCATATTCGTAGATAAGGTGTTTATTTTTCTTTTTGCTTTCAACTTTTTGAAAAAATATATATAAAAAATTTTAATAAATGGATTTTTGATTTTGTAGGCTTTATGCAGTTTTATAATGTTATTTAATAGATTCTCAAAAAAAATTATTTAATAAATAGTAAATTAAAATATAGAAAGACAATACATTTTTCTATAATTTTTATGCACCAAAAAAATAAATAAAAAATTAAACCTTATAACATAATTTTTATAGTTAACTTATAAATTTTCGCAAAAAGCTAAAAATTTTATTGCAAACAATCAAAACATGTGCAAAAGAAAAACTGTATACATATATACAACTTCACAATAATATATATATATATATATATATTAAGAGATGGTTTAAGTTACACCTGGTGTAACTTCATAATAGTTACACCTTTTGTATACCATTGATTTCAAAAAGATCTAACGATTAAAAATGCATCATTAAATGTTTAGTGCTTTTGACATCCATACCTAATTAATTGCATCTTTTCTCTCTCTCTCTCTCTCTCCTTATTTATTCCTTTCCAAATTACACCTCATTAAATGGGCATGCCACCACTTCTTCTTCTTCTTCTTCTTCTTCTTCCTTTCTTTTTAAAAGAATAATTTTATTGCAAAAAAAAAAAAAAAAAAAAAACTAAGGAATTGTACAATTTTCTGTAAACAATCTTGAGGGATTTTGTTGTTGTTCCCTCTATGTTTCTATAATCCTCTCCACTGAAACTATATTTCAGCAGTTCAATTTCCTTTCCCATAAACGATGTCGTATTTGCGTTTGAAACCAATAACCTATCATTCATAAACGCTAGTGGATTCATTAAAAAAAAAAAAAAAAAACAGATTCCAATTTGTATTCATAAACGCTAGCGGATTCATAAACTCAAAATCTCCTAGCAAAAGCAATTATTAATATTCAGTTGCAAAAGCCGGAGAGGCAGTAAGTTTTAAATACTAGCTTTCAAAAGAATAAAGAAGTTGGAAAGAAAGTTTTATTCTTTTAAACTTTGAAGTTTGAAACAGTAAAAGTTTTCATGTCTGTGATGTTGCCTCAGACACAAACTTTCAACATGGGGCTTCAAACCTTAATTTTTCACACCACACAAATATTATGTATTTTATGTTCTCTTATTATGAGTCACGTCCTTAGTATAATATTATTGATGGCAGTTTCAACTCACTGATTTGCAACTTAAGAACGTTAAGAATAAGACCATGAGAAAGCAAATCAGCAACTTAATACGGTAAGAACAGGCACTTGTGCAAGGTTAGGGAGGAATTAATTAGGGGAGAGAAACAAAGTAAAAAAGGAAATAATATAATATTTTCTCAAATTAATTTAGTTGGCTGATGTGGCTTTTGAACCGTTAGATCTCTTAGAGATCTGCTGTGTAAAAATGGTGTAACTTTTGTAGAGTTACACCAGGTGTAACTTGAACCCATCTCATATATTAATTATTGAGATTTTTAGCTTTCTAAAATATCACATTTTGGTTTTAAACATATACAATACAAATAAAATAAAAAAGGGAAAACTAAATCAAGGTATTGATATTGGTGTGCACAGATCCACCAATCTACACGACTAACCATAGCAACAACTTGATTGTTGTCATTTGACTTTGATGCAAATTCACTTGGAAAATCTCAGAAATTTTCAATATGGTGCCGAAGACGATGCTTGGTACAGAACCATTGGTGCACACAAGTAGTAGAAAAATCTCCTTTTATTCTTTCTAAACTCACATGTTCAATAGATGGAGGTTATTTTTTTCTCTCTAGAACACGTAAGTTAAGGGTTTTTGCCTCTACAACATTATTTAAAGTGGGGCTTAGTGGGCCTTTAAATAGTCTCTTTACTAGAGTTACAAAATCCCATACTTACATGTGGCTTAAAGTAGAAACGTTTCGGCCAAAAACAAAATCCATGAATCTCGATTGGTTGAGTGGTATCAAGGTGGTATCTAGATTTAATGAAGCTCAATCGGTTGACCTGCAATCAAGACTAGTGTCGAGGCAAGAAATTCAGCAATTCTTGAGCAGATTTTTTTAGAAAACTCTTGTGTCTTCTATTAGGACATATGTGATTCACTTGTATGGAACATATGTTATTATTTTATGTATTGGCTAATCCTTTGACAAAACGCACTTTACTTGTGATTGAGTAGATCTAAGACGTATTTAATACTCCAAAAAACAAGAGTTCAAGTCTAGTATTGAAGCCATGTAAGTCTGTCCAAGAAACAAGTGAAGAAATGCTGATTTATTAAAGCTTGACAGTTGCTCGACAGATAGCTATTGAGGTATCTATCGAGGTTACGGGAATTTAGATTTTCAGATCTAATTTTCGGCCCATGTTTATGTATTTGTGTAGGATTTCTTTTCTCACAACCCTAGACCTATATAAGGCTTATTTTAGAGGCTGTCACATAAGAGAATACAAAGAGAACATATGCAAAATGTGACTAATGCCTTATTCTCTTTGAAAGAAGCTACTACGTCTTTGCACCTTATGGTTTTGTAACCAAATGCTTCTTGATCTTCATTGTTGATGAAGTGAAGAACTTTGCAGCCAATAATCTTCTTCAAGTTGGTGTGTTAGTCATGTACTGGGAGTCGTGCATCATTGGTTAGTCACGTATTGGGATCCGTGCATAAAAAATGATGGCGTTCATATATTGAAGAGTTCACAGGTTCTGAAGCGGTAGAAGGTTTCTGCTGTAAGTTCATCTACGGGGATTGTAAAGTATATGGACAAAAGTTTTGTATTAGATCTGAAATTTCTCTTTACTATAGTGGATTACTTTTTGGGAAAGTTTCCCCTTAGGTTTTTTACTGTGAAACTAGTTTATTTCATTGGTTTTTTTGGGTTATCATATCTTGTTTTATTTATTTTTCTACTACATGATTTTGACATGATATTGATGTTTGTTTGTTTTAACAAGTGTTATTCATAGGGCTGTCCAGAGGAACCGATCACCCGCCGGAACCGACCAACCCGACCGGAACCGACCCGTCATGGTCGGACTGACACCTCCGACGGGTCGGTGACGGGTCCAAACCTTCAGAACCCGACCCCGGCGGGTCGAGTGGCGGGTTCCATCCTCAAAAACCCGAAGTTATTCATAATAAATCTAATTAATAACTTAGATTTAAAACTTGTTAATTCTATCAACCGAGGTCTAAATTTCCCAACATCTTCCAATATCATCTTCAAACACACTACTAGACACCAAGAACTTACAACTCAAAATAGAATTAAATAAGATTTTGGATACTAGTTGTCAAGTGTCAACATATAATAATTTTGGACCTAACAATAATAATGCTTTGTTTTCTTATGTTGTGTTATTCATTCTGTTTGCAATTGTAAATTCAACTTCCATATTATTTTTGTTGTTGATGAGGAGAAGAATCGGTCTTTTTGAAAAAAAGAATTGTGATTTAATTGTGACATTCCAATAATGTAAAGCTTGCTCCTCTTTCATTTGCAAATTGGTGAAAATAAAGAAAGGAGTGCACCGTAAGTTGCAATGGATATCATTTGTCACTAAGAAAGGTAGATCAATGCATGTTATGATCAAAATACAAAAGTCTACCACTTTAGGGCGAAACGCCATATGGCCTAAAGTGTAGGGCAGATTGCCAAGTTTTATCCGTCCTTATGAAGAAAAGGGGATTGTTGAGTTTTGCACTTTAATTAGGAATTTAATTGTACAAATTCTTCTTGTACTTGCACATAGCTAGCTACACACAACTTGTAAAATCGTCTTTTAAACATGACTTTAGCCTGTGTATCTACACGTTGTGTTTAATCATTACTTGCACCTTATATTTATACCATACAATTTTCTACTATTAAACACATCTTTTTAAAAAATTAGAAAATGCCGGTAGATTTATACTAGACACAACCCTAATGTTTATGTTATTCATTCATAAAGATGGGTTCTTCTACAAAATTCTTTTTATTGATAGTTGCTTACTTATTTTTAAAATTGCCTTTATTTTCTTTTAATCTTTCATACGATGGATGATCACTTAATATATCCATGTATCTATCTATAATCATTAATAAAAGATGGGCCCTAAAAGCATAGTTTTGCCAAGTAGATTCTCTATATATCAATCTATTTAACATTTACTTATTGCTTCTCAATAAAATTATATGTTTTATTAATTAATGACTAAAACTGTGCAACACGCGAGCCTTCAACTAGTACTATGTAATAAAATTTAGGTCTTAAAAATCGTGATTGCGCTAAGTGGTACCCTAACTAATTGTCACATTTACTGCTTTAAGTTAATCAATAATATATATTAACTATTTGTTATTATCTACTTTATATATTTTTTAAATTGTTCTTATCAACTTTAGATAATTACTAACCGGTTTTTATTTTGTAAACGATAATTACTTTTTTATATATATAAGATAGAAATTTTACTTTAATCTAATCTAAGTATATATGTGTGTGAAGCTCCTTTTTAGAAACTTGAACCAAGTCCCTTACTCCCCTCACCCCACAAGAACTTTGTACTTGTGGAGTGATTATCACGCCAAGGGTGCGTGGTGGTTGTAAATGATAATTACTAACATAATGAGTTTGGTTTTGTTATGAACTGGAAAATTAAAAAGATAATTTAGTCAATTCGAGGTGACTAGCCTCCTAAACTTGAGAGGGATAATAGAGTTTTTGGTTTAATTTTTGCTTGCTTCATTCATAATTCCTATGTTCGTAAATACTAGTGGGGAGATAAGCTTCATCACAACCAAGTCCTAAAACATAGGATCCAATTCCTACTTAAATTTAAATACAAATTGAAATTAAATCCTAATCCCCATCTTAATCTATTGCATAATTTTATTAGAATTCTATTCAAATTCAAACTTCTTCAACTACTTCAGAATTATTTGCCATTTGGCCTTGGGACACAACATTCCCTTCCCCTTCAGTTGAATCTTGTCCTCAAGATTCTACAACATAGAAATTAACCCTTGCTCACATTGATTGGAGAATACTCGGCCTCGGATTTTAAAGCGTTGAAGGAAAATTATGACCATGGAGACTTGCACCAATTCTTTAACCATTTCTGTGAGCACTAGAAAAAAAAATATATTGCTTCTCATACCCTTGAACTCATTGGGAATGACAAATTCAATGTGTGGGATTGAGATTAGCTTATTTGAATTCACGAAAAGATCACTTTGATCAATCTTTTCCACTTCATTGAACCTTTGATCTTCAAACTCAATTTTTGTAGAAAGTGCACCCTCCAACATATTACTTTCTTGAATTGTTGGTTATGCTTGGAGTACATCACTTTGATTCTCCGAAATTTCATGGGATCCTTGATCTTTTGACTGTTCTTTGATTTCCAAATGTACATTGGATTGTTTATCTAAGACCTCTATCATTTGATCCCACGAATCTTACAGCCTTGCTATGCTTTTGGACATGTCCTTGGTAATATCTAACATTCAGTTGACAATCTTCGACATTTTCTCCATTCTTTGTTTGCTGGGATTGACACACTTGATAGATAGATGTGGCTTTTCTTTTTTCTTTTTTCTATTCACGAAACTACATGGATTTGTTGGCTCTTATACCAAATGTTATGAACTAGAAAATTAAAAAGATAACTTAGTCGATTCGAGGTGACTAGCCTCCTGAACTTGAGAGGGATAATAGAGTTTTTGGTTTAATTTCTGCTTGCTTCATTTATAATTCCTATGTACAAAAATAATAGTGAGGAGATAAGCTTCATCACAACCAAGTCATAAAACATAGGATCCAACTCCTACTTAAATTTAAATACAAATTGAAATTAAATCCTAATTCTCAGCCTAATCTACTGCATAATTTTATTAGAATTCTATTTAAATTCAAACTTCTTCAACTACTTCAGAATTATTTGCCATTTGGCCTTAGGATACAACAATCTCCTCACTAGAATTTATGTACGTAGGAATTATGAATGAAGCAAGTAGAAATTAAACCAAAAACTCTAGTATCCCTCTCAATAGTATCCCTCTCAAGTTTAAGAGGCTAGTCACCTCGAATCGACTAAGTTATCTTTTTAATTTTCCAGTTCATAACAGAGATAAGCTTCATAACAACCAAGTCCTAAAACATAGGATCCAACTCCTACTTAAATTTAAATACAAATTGAAATTAAATCCTAATTCTCATCCTAATCTACTGCATAATTTTATTAGAATTCTATTCAAATTCAAACTTCTTCAACTACTTCAGAATTATTTGCCATTTGGCCTTGGGACAAAACAGGTTTTTTAATGACATTCACTAAATTTATTTTTAGACAGTTGTCCAAAATTTAAGAGGGTGTATTGTTCCTTAGGGTTCGACTGCAATTTACTTTTCTCATAAATTCAATGAGAAAAAAAAAATCTTGTTACATTTGACATTTCAATAGTTTTTATGATGTTTGTGATTTTAAGAATCTAGCATTGAAGTACATCAATATATCCCAATAATAGTGAATATTAGCTCAATAGAGTATTAGTTCAAACCAATGCATCAATTTCCTCCGATTTACATTGTGCAATGTGTAGCTGTTGTTTTGGCTAGTTTGCAATATCAATTCATCTAGTAGAGGGGAAAGACTGAAGACATGACGCATAATTTTAGAATAAAACAGACTTATAAGATATTTAAAAGATTAAGATTATAAAAAAGCAAAACATGTCAGCTTCAGCCATCAATTTTTCACTTTGGTGGAATTTGAAATTTTAATGGTAGAGATGAGATGACTATGTGGTCCTGTTTTGAATCTTGAATCCTCAATTTCATAAAGGGATGGAATCCTAGTAGAACGTAGTAAACAGTCTTTGTCATTCGCCCAACATAATTACTATGATTTATATAAAATCTTGTATTGATTTAACTTTTTGATTCTTGTGGTGAAACCCTACCACTGGTCAGATTCATAAAAAATCTTCTACAATTTGAGTCTCTCCACCCACTTACACAACCACCACAAATGAGAGCAACATAAATCTTAAACTTCCATTAAAAAGACAAACACCAATCCCCACAGGTTTTGAAATATCCAATTTGTTTGTAGGGTTGCAATTATTTCAAGTGTGCTTGGGGCACAGGTGATTCAGTAGCAGTTTTGAAACTCTTGTTCACCTGTTTGTTCAAAGGATACAATGTCAAAATAACAGTATTACATTGATAGCATGATTTTAAGGAATTGAGATTTTGTATAGATATCAATCTTACCTCATAATCAGTTGTGCCCTAAGTCAGAGAACTCCCAGTCTGATAACAGATGCAGCTGAAAATAATCAACATTCGCTGTTCTTCAGCAGAATGAGTTATGAGAATACCTTTTGTAACATAGACAATATGTTTCCTAGCCAGAGTTTTATTATCTGGGCGAAGTGGAAGACACAAACCCAACTTGAACTGATGGGTGACTTGAAGAAGAGCTGCTCTTTTTGGGTTTAATAGCAGAAGCTGGAGAAATATAAAGTCTTCTGGTGAACCGCGTCACTTGTTCACCATTCCACTAAAAAACTTTCACTTATTTAAAATTGCTAAGTTAGTAATTAATTTCTGTTTTAAAAAATTTTCTAACTAACAATTTTAAACAGGTGGAAGTTTTTTAGTAGAATAGTGAACCACATCACTTGTTCACAATGTGGATCTTATAACTTCTCCAGAAGCTGCTGTGCCGCATGTCCTTAGGAAGCATATTGAAAACTGCCTGCAGGTCTCCCTTCAGATTATGACAAGTTAATACAGACTCTGCACTAGCACTTCCCGATTCCTACAGGTGAAGAATGCATTTGATGGAAATGTAAATATATTGCCATACTATCTTCACCATATAAATATGAATTCATGTGAGTTATATTTCACATAAAGCAAGGATAAATGAAACCCCAAGGTTACAAATAAAACATTGAGCAAATATTATGCATAAGCACTACATGGTTAAAATTCTGTAAAAAAATGTAGTAGCATAAAGTTTATCATTTTGAACACTACTACTCGTTTTGACAATTTCCAATGAATAGCCAAATGAAGCATCCAATCACGTTTATCATCACACGCGCTTTGCACATGCAATAATGTTCTTTTTTATGTTTTTATTTTTTTTGGTTTAGTGTTATAATGTTTAAAAGTGATATATAAATAACCTTGTATTTATTTTTTTAAAAGGATGAGGTAAGCTAACGTGGAATAATGTTTAAAATGAGATAGAAAACCTTAAAAAGTTGAAACCCAATAGGACATTTGAATTTATTGATTGTGATAAGTATAAAATTTGAGATTTGAACAAAAGAAAGATTATATATGTTAGTGTGGATAAATGGGGATATGTAATAACTGTATAGAATTTGAATAACAAAAATTTTGGAATGTTTTAAAGAATTTAAAAAAAATACCATAGAAGTTTCGGGATAAGAACGAGTAGTTTTTACGTGAGGTAGTGGGTTTTTTTTTTTTTTTTTTTTTTGAAGAAGTAATTTTGTATTTTTTTTTTATAAAGATAATTAAAGTATTTGAATTCAAATAGATAACAAATACAAATAAGAATCAGACATTTAAATACAAATGAGTGGTGAGAATAATGATTTTTTTTCCCCTTTTGTACGTGATATAGTATTACTATTTTAACCTTTTTTGCTTTTTGTAGGAAAAAAATTAAACTAAAGGATACGTTATTTCAAAATTTGTATGGGGATATTTTGGTATGCCAAAAAATGAAGACAAATAGGGCAATCCTCTTATTTATGGAAAATTCTTAGGTAGTCCTGGAGTATAGTGAAATGGTGTTCCCTCCTTTCACATTCATGATAGACCCCACCATGAATTTAATGAGCGGACCTCACCATGAATGTGAGAGGAGGGAACACCATTCTCCGTGCTTCGGGAGTATCTAAGAATTACTCCTTATTTATATAGTGTGTGTGTGTGTGTGTGTGTTTAGCATAATATTTTGTACAATGATGAAACATTCGAAGCTCAGAGTTCCCATTTCAACAATATCTAAAAAAGGAACACACAGCTTCCTAATCATATATTAACATAGAAATAATAGTATCAAAAGTAAAATAAATAAACGAATAAAGTATTGACAGAGATGATGAATATACAATTAAAATTTACGTTTACATTAACTAAATTTTTTTTATAAAAAAAGCCTAAATGCAAAAACATCCCCTGGGGTTTGGGTCAGTTGCAAAAATAACTCCTGAGGTTTTAATTCTTTATTATAACACCTTGAGGTTTTCATATCTGTCAAATTGACCCCTGAGACTAACTTTTGTTAATCCTTATGGACAGAAAAATCATACGACCATCACATAACCAGTGGGGCAAATTGATTGATGAATCTTCCTACTAATGTCACATAATGGTTACATGATATTTTTGTCTATTAAAGCTAACATAAGTTATCTCAAGGACATGTCACTTTTGTAATGCCTGTTTGTTCCATCGAGAGACATCCTTGATGCGTTGTAAGAGTGGAAAAATATCCTTACCAAACATACCAATTTGTCCTAAATTAATGAAGCTCATTTATGAGCAAACACCATGGGGCAAACATTTCAGGCAATATATACGGTTTTACAACAACATGTTTGCATTTACCTCAATGGGTGTGCACGTGGATGATAGCGTAGCCTCAAATTGTTGAGGAATATATACATATCATGCTCAAGGTGCCATCTATCATAGAATGGGTAGTCTTTTACCACATACTCCTCATAGTTTCCGACATCTACAATTGTATTAATGTAACCCCTTGAAATACAACACAAAATGTGTCAATCTATAGAGGCTTATGAAGATATTGTATCTTCTTCAAACGATATTAGACATGCATAATCCATTTGTGGAGAGATTTCGTCAACTATCTCAAAGTCCAGATTTATATTAATGTAAACTCCTCATTAAATAACAACCTCCAAACCAACTTCAATATTGTCTTACCAACACTTTCCAAGTGGCAGCCATTATTGTAGGAGGTGAAACAGCTGGACATTTAAGTGGTAGAGAAATTTTTGTTCAAACGTTTGGTGGTAATTTGATCAATGTTCAAGATACAGTAGGAGTTTATTATCAATGTTCATATACTATTATTTCAATTCAATTTGTTTAAACCCCACTCTATTAATTCTAAAACAAAACAAGAAAAACTCATTAAAACCTCAATAGAATTGCATCAATTATTTGTAGGGATAAGTGCTCAAGTAAGATCAGTCACCCTAAACTGAGACACAATTCAATAAAATTTAAAAAACATTGAGGTAAAATCATTTATCCTTGTTATCGTTCTCTTTGCAAGTCTTAGGTGATTAGAGGTGGCCATCTTTGCAAATAAGGAGTTTATTTTTCATTTTTCTTTCAATGCTTTGGAAAAAAATATTTTAAAAAATTAATAAATGGATTCTGATTTTGTAGGCTTTATGCCAATTTAATAGATTCTCAAAACCGCCAGGCCTAGTTGCCTGAGTGGTACCCGGTATCTTATGTGGCCGCTAACTGGGGGGGTTCGATCCCCTGCAATAACAAATAGATTCTCAAAAAAAAAAAAGTATATTATTTAATAAATAGTAAATTAAAAATATAGAAAGACAAAATAGTTTTCCTATTATTTTTATGCGCCCAAAAAAAAAAAAAAGAATTGAACCTTATAACATATTTTTATAGTCACCTTATAAATTTTTGTAGAAAGCTTAAAATTCTAGTGCAAACAATCAAAACATGTGATTTTTAGCTTTCTAAAATATCACCTTTTGGTTTTAAACATATGTAATACAAATAAAGTAAAAAGGGGAAAACTAAATCAAAGTATTGATATCGGTGTGAATAGATCTACCAATCAACTTGAATAACTTCACCATAGCAACAACTTGACTCTTGTCATTTAACTTTGATGCAAATTCACTTGGAAACCTCTTAAATTTTCAATATGGGGCCAAAGATGATGCTTGGTACAGAACCATTGGCGCACACAAGTCATCGCAAAATTTAAGAGGTGAAAATGAAGAAAGGAGTGCACAATTAGTTGATATCCTTTGTCACTAAGAAAGGAAGATTGATGCACGTTATGATCAAAACACAAAAGTCTACCACTTCAGGGTGAAACGCCACATGGCCTAAGTGTAGGGCAGATTACCAAGTTTAATTTGTCCCTACAAAGAAAAATGGATTGTTAAGTTTTGAACTTTAATTAGGATTTTAATCCTACAAAAGCTTCATATAAAATTTTAGGTTAATTATTGATACACTGCACGTAGCTAGTTACACACAACCTGTAAAATTGTGTTTTGAACATGATTTTAGCCTGTGTATAATTATACACTGTATATAATTATTACTCAAAACCTTATATTTATTCCATTCATTTTTCTACTGTAAAACTTATCTTTCTGAAAAATTAGGAAATGCGGTAGATTTATACCAAATACAAGCCTAATGTTTATGTGATTCATTCATAACGATGGGCTCTTCTACGAAACTCTCTTTATTGATAGTTGCTTTCTTATTTTAAAATTGCCTTTATTTTCTTTCGATCTTTCATAATTTGGTAATAAAGGAAATTAAAAGTTACTATGACTTTTGAATGGAGTTGTGGTATGCCTTTGTATTAGAACCCCTTTCCTTCTCTCTTATGTGTGTGTGCGTTTGTTTCTCAAAAAATAATAATAATAATAATAACTTTGCATTTTATTACTTTTTTTTTTTCAAAAGAAGTAAAATTTCCTAAAAATAAATTTAAGTAAAAAATACTTCAAAATTTTACCTTACCATCTCCAAACTATGCCTAATTGAAAATTTCCCAATATTTCACAAATTTGAGGATTAAAACCTAGATGTGGCAAACAAGCGGGTCGGTTCGGGTTAGTCAATCAAGTTGCAGGTCAAAACGGGTTATTTTAAGCAGGTTAGGAAACAAGTCGGGTCAATCGGGTTGTGAGTCGGGTCAGGTTAGCCCTTTTTTCACTTGAATTTTTTTTTTTTTAATGAAAACAACATAGATTTGCCATTTAGAAAGTCGTGCAGAAAATTACTTGATGTAAAATGCATTACTTTGAATTTACTACTCATATCAAGAACGAGCTCAGCTAAACAAATTAACACTTGTTCAATAATTTTAAAATTATACAAATCCCAACATTGCTAACCAAAACAAAATGGCACAAAGGATAAGTAAAGCAAATACACAAGTTTCATTTCTACACAATATCAACATCCCAAAACATAAAACAAAATTACAATTACCTTATTGGATAACTAATTTGACAAAAAATAAAAACGTATAAGAAATTTACAATCTTGAAAACTAATTTTATAATCTATTATCAATTGTGATTGACACTCTATTTCAATTTGAGAATATACATTAAATTTTGATTGTTTACTTATTTATTTTATACATTGTCTCTTTTATGAATATCATGTCATTGTTAAACAACACACAATCCATGAAATATCATAATTTATTTTGAAAAACCGTTTATTTTGGACATGAATTGTTAAAAATAGGCCTAAGCATTCATAACTTATACTAATTTCATTTATACTTTGGCTTCACCCTTTTCACACCTATAAATGTTTTTCATACATGTCTATAATTTTAAATATATGTTTTTAACTCTACTATAACCAAATTATTTTGGCATGTACTTTGTTATTTGATATTTAAAAATTTTTACTCATTGCAGAATCCCTCAACCTTTCATCTTTCAATTCATTTACATGCAGTTATGTAAAGATCTCAATTGTTTCCTTAAAGCTCATAGCAACCAATTAAACTAATATTGTCCTAATTTTATTATTTTTTATAAATAAATAATAAAAAAATTTAAAAATGGTTCGAGTCACAGGTCGGGTTGGGTTGACCCACAAAAGACGGGTTGGGTCAACCCATTTCTGCTTTAATAAATAAATAAACTAAACTAAACTTTCGAGTTCTTAAATGTGAGCACAATCAGACCATCCAACAGTTTCGATTGTGATTAACTTTTCTCATTGATTCAATGAGGGGGAAAAAAAATCTTGTTACAGTTGACATTTCAATAGTTTTTATGATGTTTGTGGTTTTAAGAATCTGGCATTGAAGTTCATCAATCTAACCCAGTAATTGCAATATCATTAGCTCAATCGAGTAACAGTTCAAACCATTGCATCAATTTCCTCATAACAACATTGTGTAATGTATACCTATTGTTTTGGCTAGTTTGCAGTATCAATTCATTTGTTAGAGGAGAAAGACTGAGGACATGACGCACGATTTTAGAATAAAACAAACTTATAAGATATTTAAAAGATTAAGATTAGAAAAAGGCAAAGAATGTCAGCTTCAGCCATCAATTTTTCACTTTGGTGGAATTTGAAATTTTTACGGTAGAGATGAGATGAGATGGCTATGTGGTCCTGTTTTAGAACTTGAATCCATTCCTTTCAATTTCATATAGGGATGGAATCCTAGAAAAATGAAGTAAACAGTCTTTGTCATGCCCCCAACATAATTAGTATGATTTATATAAAATCTTGTATTGATTTAACTTTTTGATTCTTGCAATGAAACCCCACCACTGGTCTGATTTTATTTTTTATTTTTTATTTTTTATTTTTTATTTTTTATTTTTATTCTTCTAAATTTGTTAACCTGGTTGAATTTCAATGACATGTTATATGTATCAACTGTCTTTGAATCAATGACCTAAATGGCTAAATCATTCGTGATTGGTATTGACGTGTAATCATGCAAAGATCAATTCAAAGAAAATCATCACAACTTAAAGTACACGCAAACCTTGTTTACATATAAAACATGTTCATGATTCGTTGACCCAATGTTTAAAAAAACCAAAACTGGTAGGTGAATTGAATCGAGCAATTCAAGTGCTGAAAATGAAAGTTAAATTGAGCAATTGGGTCCAGTTTTAAAGCATTCCTCATAGCCTAGTGATACTTCCTTCACCCAATTTAGGGAGAGGGAGCCTAACCATAAGGGGCACAAGCCCATGTAAATAGCATAAAAGTTGGTCAAAGTTCCAAAAAGAAACAGCCGAATAGGGGAGGAATCAGTGGTGGGGTTCCGAAACTTTTAAGAGGATTTCTATAATTGATTGGGTTCTTGACAAATGGCACTCAAATGAACCAAGTTTCTAAAGTCAGCTCAATTCCCTTCTCTGGAGGTAAACTTGAAGATGCTTCAAGCAAGAATAAATTTGAATAGCCTCCAGAATAAATTTTTGCCTAACGGACCGAAGTACATATACTTTGGGGTTACTTTTTAAATTTTCCCTATTACATCTTCTTGGCATTGATTCATCTTTATTAACTAACCTGAAGCTTTTATCAACATTACATCCCACTGATCTGTAAATCATCGAAACAGCAAAAGAATCATTGAATCAGGCAAGAAAAGGTTTTTTTTTTTTTTTTTTTGTTTTTCCTAGGTAGGAATAAGCGGATCTTCTTGCCAAAATATTTTGAGGAAAATAATCCTATATTTGTACTAATGCACAACTTGCTTTCTGTCTCTATGTTCTCTGTTTACCTAAACACTATTCACAAAAAAACACTTCATCTTGCAGAAACTGTTTAGCGTTAACAATCGCATTACATAGCTCGATCCTTGATATTCATGAAAGATATGCCCCACCGTATAGATTGAAAACATTTTTGAGATTATAAAAACTACAAGTGAGAGCTCTTCCGTGAGTTACTCTACACGTTTCTAGCCTACAGTTGATCCCACAAATGAAAGCAGCATAAATCTTCAACTTCCATTAAAAAGGCAAACACCAATCCCCACAAATTTTGAAATATCGAATTTGTTTGTAGGGTTTCAATTTTTTCAAGTGTGCTTGGGGCACAGGTGATTCAGTAGCAGTTTTGAAATTCTTGTTCACCTGTTTGTTCAAAGGATACAAAGTCAAAATAACAGTATTATATTGATAGCGTGATTTTAAGGAATTGAGATTTTGTATAGATATCAATCTTACCTCATAATCAGTTGTGCCCTAAGTCAGAGAACTCCCAGTCTGATAACAGAGGAAGCTGAAAAATAATCAACATTTGCTGTCCTTCAGCAGAATGAGAATACCTTCTGTACCATAGACAACATGTTTCCTAGCCAGGCTATTTATTATCTGGGTGAAATGGAAGACACAACCCCAACTTGTACTGATGGGTGCCCAGGAAGTTTTTTCATTTCGGGACTTCCTTGAAGAAGAGATGCTCTTTTTGGGTTTAATAGAAGAAGCTGCTGCATGTCCTTAGGAAGCACATTGAAAACTGCCTGCAGGTCTCCCTTCAGTTTCTGATGAGTTAATACAGACTCTGCACTAGCACTTCCCGATTCCTGCAGCTGAAGATTTGCATTTGATGGAAATGTAAATATATTGCCATAGTATCTTCATTATATAAATATGAATTCATGCAAGTTATATTTCACATAAAACAATATTGTGCATAAGCACTACATAGTTAAAATTCTATAAAAAAATGTTGTACTACAAAGTTTGTCATTTCGGAGACTGCTACTCATTTTGATGATTTCTAATGAATAGCCAAATGAATCGTCCAATCACGTTTAGACTAACATCCCAAACCATCACGTGTGTGTGTGCGCGCGCATACCCTCATTGGTTTATATAACTGGTCTAACTTGATTCCATTAAGATACATATCTAGCGGTATAATATGTTGTACAATGAAGAAACATCCGAAGTCAGAAGCTCAGAGATCCCATTTTGACAGTATCTAAATATAGAACATACAGCTTCCTATTCATATATTAAGATAAGAATAATACTATCAAATGTAAAAATAAATAATAAATAAAGTAATGGCAGAGATGATGAATATACAATTTACATTTACTTTTGCATTATATGAAATTTTTTTTATAAAAAAGGCCTAAATGCAAAACATCCCCTGGGATTTGGGTCAGTTGCAAAAATCCCCCTTTGGGTTTCAATTCTTTCTTATAACGTCTTGAGGTTTTCATATCAGTCAAATTGACCCCTTAGACTACCTTTTGATAACCTTTATGGACGGAAAAATCACACGACCAGTGGTCCAAATCAGTTGATAAATCTTCTTACTAAGGTCACATAATGAGTACATGATTTTTCCGTCCATTAAAGTTAACAGAAGTTAGTCTCAAGGGTTAATTTGGGCGGATATGGATACCTCAGGGTGATAAAAGGAAGAACTGAAACTCTAAAGGGTGTGTTTGCAACTGACCCAAACCCCAGGGGTTGTTTTTGCATTTTGGTCAATTTATCCACACATTGGTTTATAAAGCTCATCTGATTGAAGAATATTCAGATAGGGTGTTTTGTAATGTATAGCATCCACAAGTGTAGTAGTAGAAGGCCCTTAGTTCCCACCATTAATATTGAATAACAGAGATAAAATTGATATTTATATAGACTAAGGACACCCACGCATGATTTACATAGCTGGTCTGGACTTCAGAATGCAGCTAGGAAATGTTGGGAACAAAAATCCATTTCAAACCCTCAAAGCAATTCGTATTGGCCAAATCCCTATTAGTGGATACCACAAACTTCTCTCTTAGGTACTCATGAGCAGTCATCCAGTTTAATTCTATTTCTTTTACTTTCTAATATTGTAATTCCTCGTCTTCATCTAGTCATCATTACCATTAAAAGGCTACAAATTCTTGCTAAATTTTTACACTTATCATGTGAAGTTTGATGAATCTGATGCTATCACCAGATGTACTTCAGCTTCTAAGCCTAAATAGTATACCTTGGTAATTTAATACTACATTAATTATGATCCAAGCAACTATCAGATGCTGATATCTTTCTAAGTAGTCCAAGCATTTACCTCCCTCTAAATGAATCACATCACGCATAAAAGAATAAAATTTCACACATCCAAACATTGATATCTTTTGAAGTAGTCTCTCCATCACATCAAAAGCTCCCTCCCAGATTTAAGCATTACCAAAGAATTCCCAATAAAGTGAAAACAGACTAAAGCTCCTTAGCAATAGTACAATGCAGAAAAAGGCGATCGCCTCCCCATTTTTTTTTTTGAACAAACAACACTAATGAACAATGATGTCCTTGCACTTTTTCAGCTTATCCACAGTTAGATTTTACCTTGTTCCAGTGTCCCAAAAAAAAGGAGCTACCTTCGTTGAAGCCTTTTGCCTTCCACTAAAAACTCCTAACAAATCCCAATAATATGACCTAAATCAAACTTAGGATTTCTAGACATTACCGAACCCATTCTGTCCATTCCACTGATTAACTCTCACTGCATTAAGTACCAATGAAGTACGTCATTAACACTCTACACATACCTTGTTATAGTGGCATCTTTATTCATTGCAATGGAAAACATTTCAGGAAGAGAAGATAAAATGGTACATCTCCACACCATAAATCATGTCAAATGCGAATGCAACTCCCACCACCAACAAAAATGTTTTAATATACGTCAAGAACATCTCCCAACCACACCTAATATGCTTCCACAGGCTCACATGATAAGTAGCACTGATGAAATACTTGCAGATCCTAGCCACCAACCACCACACAGATCTGCCAGTGACCAACCATCCCTGCCAGCATATTGCAGATTGTAACTCACTTAACCATTACATATTTGCCACTCACTGGCATCAATTCTGCTCACTGCCCAAACCTCCATATTGAGTAGGGTAACACTCTATATCCTAACCGGTGCAGACACCAAGATTAGTGCTAATTGAATTTCAAATTTTGAAATTCCATTAATGTAATTTTATCCTGATTGAGGATTATGTGGGATTATGCCTTTTGTTTTTGTTTTTGAATTAGTTCTCTTATTGATGTACTCTTTGAAAGCGTATTTAAAAAGCTCTAAAAAAACAAACAAGACAGATTATTGAGGAATGAAATTTTAAATTGGAATTTTAGAATTGCTGGGTGTTGATTTCTAGCAACTTAGGAGATGATTATATAGCCAAATAAGAAATGGGTTTTTACAGTCTTGCCAATAGTGTAGTTTCAAATACAAAAATAGTTTTCTAATTGTAAAATTATATGCTTCTTCGAGCTTTCCTATTTCCAAATTCCAATCTTGTCCGGCAGTTTTGCATTAGCAATACCAGAACCCCAGGAACCAAAACAGATATTTCAAATTGAGAAACATAACTAGCAATAAGAAAATTACAGTTTCCAATATGGTAATGACTCATATTTCATGTGGATTATACTTCACAATTGACAGAAAAGAATGTTGAAAACAGAACAAGGTTTAAGCTTTGTAAGAATGGAAAGGAAAAATATGTATTAGAGTGTAGTCCTTCTACAATGGATGGATAACCCCAACCCGAAATGTCGGATTTAGAAAGAAGAGAGACAAAAAGCGACACGCTCAAAATCAAAACTTGTGAGAATTTAAAGACGACTGAAAAATCCTCCATGGTAGGAAAATGAAATAAAGTCAAATTCTAGAAAACTGACAACACGATTGGGATAGTTTATTTACCCTAATTTTTAACACCTATTGATCTCAATAATTAACAAGTTCCTAATTTATCAAATATAGGTCACAATCAACTTCTATCTCCACATGACATATTAGGAAACACAAGTTTTGCAGGTAATAGAAGGTGGAAGCATGGATGAGAGAGATTGATTACTATGTCAATTTTTGAGTTAGCATTGATTATTGCTTTTAAATTCAGAGAAAATGTTTTTTTTTTTTGGGATAATACAACAATGGGGGTGGGGAAATTTGAACCTTGGTATAATTCCTCCTCGACCCAGCCATTATTATCTAATACCACTTGAGTCATACTATCAGGGCGTAATTGCAGCTATCCACCCTAAACTATCCATTTAGGTCATTTGCAGTGTCCACCCAAGATTACAAATTTTGCAATTAACGCCCTACTTTGAGATAAATCAGCAATGTCTACCCCCACCAATCAAAATTAGTATACAATTAATAAATGAGAGAGTTGGTTGGATAGTGAGGTGCATTATACATCAAAATTAACATATTGGTTCTCATATTTCAATTTCCACCCCCAACCAGCCGATTCATTTTTTGCTAATTTTTACATTGATTTCCAATTGTGGAATGGACATTGCGAATTAATCTTAAATTAGGGTGTTGATTGCAAAATTTATAGCTCAGGATGAACATTGCAAATGATCTCATAGTTTAGGGTAGAGAGCTAAATTAACCCCATTACTAGTAAGACAAGTTTAAGAGGTAATCACTACACCAATCATCAGTTAATCACCCTTTTTACAATTTTAAATCTTTGATGTAGTCACACAAAGCACTTGATCCATGTCACCTTATGATCCCTCTCATGAAGAGATCAGTGCTGTCTTACTATGATTCAGAGCTCACAGTAAGTGCTGTTTTGAATATAAGGTGCTCTCTTGAAAGCTGCAAATGCTTCAAAATCAAAAAGATTCTTATATGTGTTTTTTGTTAAATCATGTTTCTTAAAAAATGGCTGAAGATAAAAGCACAACCAAGAAGAAAACAGGATATAAGGGGGAAAAACACCTGTATTTCTTCAAGAAAATGCCTCTCAATGGCATTGAAGGAATCCACAATTTCCAACTCAGACCTTTTAGAAATAAACTGCTGTATGTCAGTGTTCATCCTTGCCTGCCTCCACAGTTTATGCTGTTCTTGTTCAGCAACAGCACGCCTTCTTTGAAACCATGGCATAAAGTTGGGTCCTCTAAGAAAACGCCTGGGTAGAAAGGGAAGCATCTCTATATCAAAAACATTCATTTACAGAATAAGTTGACAAAAGGTAACTAAGTAAATATGCAGGAACAATTAAACTTAAGGACGCCATATTTGATGAGAACAATGTAAGAGAAAGATGAGGGGTCATTTGGGTAGTGGTAGTAAATGATGTATGTGGTAGTCAGTAATCATCACCTGTACAAGTCCAGCCAGTTAGACTTCATTCTCTTTGATAAGAACTTCCCTGGACCTCTTGCTGACAAACTTGCAAGAAATTCATCAGCATTAAATGAAGGGAGAGGGGGAGGGTCAACAAATGGAGAAGAACTTTCTGAAGGTGTCTTAGTCCTAAAATATGGACCAAAAGGAGCCAAAAAATTGGTAGTGAGCTCCAAGAAATGCCGCCGCAATATCTCATTGTTAACAACTGACATTGACTCCTCAACCCTAGGTGACATCCCAGCATCTATAAGCCTATTTAAGATAGAAGTGTCCGGCTTTGTTATTGCACCATAAGTGGTCCAGATGGCTTCCTTATGTTCTGTCATGAGACAAAGAGGACCATCTCTTTTCAACTTCACAGCACTTAACAAGTTTGAAGGAGAAAACTTCTTCAAGGAAAGCTGTTGAAGACCAAATGCTTCTGATCTAGCAGAAAATTTTCCACTAGAAGATCTTGTTGTGAAGGCAAGCCTGTTTGAGTTGGGAGCTGGGCTTCCAACTGAAACAATGTGGGGCATCTTACGGAGAGCTTTAAGGAAAAAAAGGTTTGTCACACCCAAAACAATTGGAGGAAATGTGTCTCCTTCCTTAAGTGAGTTCAAGTGGGCAAACTCAGGGTCATGAATTGTAAAGTAAGGCCTAAAATCAACACTATAAAGTAGTGGTGCAACCAAACTCACAAGACTGGCAACAGCCTCACAACACTGGGGAGGTGTTGGTGCAATTACAAGAATAGGCTCACCAATCAGTAATAATTCCCACAACACCCAGAGCTGCAATAGAAGCCCACGGAATGTACCAAAAATATCTGAATCATGGAAAAGACCCTGCGGTACTGACTGATTATTGGGAAGAAAAGGAGCCATAGAGTAAGCAGACTCTTCAAACAACATTCCACTTTCTGACGGCAAGCTATGAGCAGGTGGCAAGTTCACTTTAAGCATTGCATTCCCTATAGGAAGATCCATTAGTTTACCAGGTTTAGGAGCAGGCCACATTGAAACAAAAGCAGCAATATGCTCAAGAGCTTTTTTTCCAATGTCAAAATACAATGGACCCATGATTTGTAACAAAGGTCTAAACACACTGGAATAAGGACTGAGAGACAAAATTACCACAGACTTCTGCTCACCACCTCGCTTTAGCCTCTCATCATGTCTCTGTCTATTAAAAACATAACCATACATATGTCTTGAATCTTTGTTATTCTTGCGAGTATTGGATCTTGTCAGATTTCTTTTGTCTGTGGACTTTGGAGATAACTCCTTATCAACTTCAGTTATCTCCGAGGAAGAGACAAGGACAGATTGAGAATCATTCTGCCTTCGAAACCGGAAAAAGAAGATACAATCATGAATACTTGAACGGTTCTGGTGCTGGGAAACAGAATCTGGGAAAGAACTAAAAGCGATTTCAAGTTCCTCATCTTTTGTAAGACAGCCAGGTGGGTAACACTCTTCAATGAGCTGACCCTGTTCAAGATCAAATCTAATAATACAAAAGGCCACAACCCATTGCCGCAAAGATGCAGGGTCAAGCTTTGGACTAAGTTCTGTCTTCACTGAAAAAGAAGGAGACCGACTCATTTCCTAGAAGTTCAATGCTGGCTTTTTATTAATCAAGAGTCAAAACCCATCCCCCATCATCTCCAGCAACCAATCATAAAATTACTAAGATTGTCTTCAAAGTTCAAAAAGACCATTGTCAAACTTTCCCACTCAATATTTTTCTGGGTTTTCTCCACTTCAACACTTGCAATCAAGAAATCAAAGCCTAACAAAGAAAAAGCAAAAAATACATTCATATGCACATTGAATGTGACAAGAGAGAGAGGGTGACAAACAACTCGAATAAGTAAAGTCATGTAGAGTAACAATATGATGCTTCATTGAAAAGCTTAAACATATACGTGCAAAAGGGAACACATTAAAATCTTTCATATTGAATTTCCATCAATTGAGCAACACAACCACTTGCATTACTTCAAGTTGATAAATTTCTTTCCATTTGTTTTTTGCCCAGATAAGTACTTCAGGTTCACAGACTTTCAGTAATTAGAAAACTATAAAGCACAGGAATCAAATCCATTTTCTTTCCTTTCCTCCCAGTTTCCCATCAAACAAACAAAGTATAAAGCCAGAAAGAAACACTATACAGCAATTACAGTTCAAATTCAGAGAGATCTATAACTGGGTTATCTGCATTTTACCTGAAATTCAAGAACCCAGATACAGTTTTTGCAAGAACCAATCTGGATCGGCAAGAATTGGGCTTCCAATTGCTCAAAAAACAAATGGGTAGCTGTGAAAAAAATAAAATATAGTTCAACAACACTGGGGTTTGTGTAGGAAGAGAAAGTTCGGGTTTTTCTCTAACCGTACGAATTGGAAGGTGAACTACCGAATTGGATTTTGATTATATGAAATTTCATAGGGAAATCTAAATGTATTAAGGTCTCTTTCAATCATGTTTAGACCCAAAACAAAAGTCACTTTCAATCTGAGTACTCTGCCAAAGTGGGAAATAAAAAATGTTCTTTTCTCTCTCTTATGTCTCTTAAATACTAGTTTTTTTTTTTTTTTGTGAAAGGATCTCATAAATACTAGTTTTTTATTAGGGGATACTAGTTATTCTCACACATGGCAAAATTCGATCAGATTCAATAATCTGCCCAAACCCAATGGAAAAAAAATATGGGAATGGGTATAGATTTTTGAACTTGTAAAAAATGAGTTTAGTGGGCCTTTTTTGTTAGATTGGGCTAGGCTGCCTCCTGCGGTATTAGGCCCAAATATTCTGAGTAAGGAAGTTGAGACCGGTCTAACTGCAACTGAACTTGGTCTGACTTATATGCAAACTATGTCTCGTTTGCCAAGGGCATGCTTACGGCAGACAGGGTTATTCTAAATGAGTCGTGGCAGGCAGACATGATAATAATAAAACAAAAGAGAATATTTTGGCTTCCTAATTAAAGCGAATAAATAATCCCTAATTAAGAAAGATAATCATAATAACAACAATCACTTTTATTAAGAAATCAAGGGAATAAGTGGGTAGCATATGAGTTAATCAAAAAAGAAAGAAATCAGATCAAGTCTGATCCGCAGGACCAAAACCAGAGAGAGAAGAACGTTTCTTCTCAACGCGAATAATCTCCCGAAGAAATCTTGTCGTGGAAATTAATCACTTTGAAGGAAACGGACCTGAATGGTTGGTGCCCAAGTGAACTCCTTGCTTCTAGCAGAGAGCAGGACTTTGAGAGGGAGAGAGGGAATCAACCTATTGGTGCATGCCTGCTGATCTAACTCTCTGTTTATTTCTTTCTTCATTTTTTAATTTTCCTCTTATCTTTCTTTTCTTTCCTCCAAACTTGTTTTCTATTTCGTAGATTTTCTTATAGGTTCTTGTTACCATGATTGTGGTTCTCCTCCCTTTTTTGTGCACAGCAAGGGCCTCCTTTTATAGTGCCTGCCGTGATTGGGTTTTACTATTTTAGCTCTTAACCAACTTTGTCTGGTCTGGGTGCACTTGCCGACCACCACTGGTTCGTCTGTGTGCCACTCCCCCTTACCAGACAAAAAAAACCTCTTTTATTTGTTTGTCTGTCGTGGCACCCTTTCCTGCTACGGTGTGGATGCTCTCTCTCTATCCCTCATGGCATGCACCTAGTGGTTCCAACTCAGCCTTGCTTCTTTTCAGTGTATATCATCCCAACAGGACACTTCCTCCAAAAGAGCCTGAGCAGGAACCTCAGAATAAGTTTTTTCCCTCTCCCCACCGCCAAACTATGCCCTCCTACCTCTGACCCATGACCTCACCATGTCCCATATTAGCTAGGTATAGGCTGGTGATGTCTGGGCTTTGGGTGTGCCTTCCTTCCATGTGTGTCCAAAATTTGTCTGCTGCTCATGCGTTCGCCGTAGTCTGAAGGCTTGCCTGCACTGTCTACTATCCGTCCTCGACCTTTTATGTAAACTGCTTTCTGATTTCCTACTCCCCTTAGAGGCTGAGCTTTAGTTAATGTTAGGCTTTGCCTTCTTTCATTCTACTCCTTAACTGCTATCATTTCTTGTCATATCACTCTGTCATTCCTACTGTGACATTTATTTAACCCAATCCTGCTGGACCTTTTTGGGCCTATCGTTTATTCTTTCCCTAGTGGCTCAGTATGGCCATTGGTTTTTTTTATCACATTACTTGCGGGCTCTTATTTCCCATTTGTTTTCTCTTGGGCATCCTTGGCCTATTTGCTTTTCTTGGGCTTCTTGGTCATTTTCCTAACTCTGTATTCTCATGGGCTTTTACTAACTTCATTGAGCTTCCCCAGCCCAATTACCTTGTCCTCATCCTTGGGGTTCATGGGCTTGCCATCAACCCTTTACTTTCTTTACTTGCATTACTTTGGGCCTGCTGTGACCCATTCTCACTTTTCTACATCATATACTGTCCATGGGTTTGCTATTTCTCTCTTTTCGAGATCCTTTGGACCCGTTTGCTTCCTCAAGGCGTATCTGTTTATTTCATAGACCTGTGATTCATTATTCCTACCACTTGGGCTTAATGGTTTTTTCTATCTATTTATCAACTCCTTTATGCTGGTGTTGCGGGGCTCTTTAAAAAAAAAAAAAAAAAAAAAAAGACTTCCAAAATGATCATCATCAACAAGTCAACTCGAAGACGACCCATTGAAATGATAGATTGAATTGAGTTCACTTATGAGTGATGAATCACATTAATTAATCCGATTTTTATCATATAAAAAATTATTATTGGCGGGATACTTTAATTTGTCAACTTGTATTCAACTTGCTAAAATATGAGTTCAGTTGAGTTGAACCTATTTTTTCAAATGTTTTATGTGTTTTACTCTTTCCCTTATTACTTCATATTTTTTTCCCTTTTTATTTCTTTTCACAAATACTTAGAGATTCTTTTTCAATGGGGTCGAGTCTTGAAGGCTTTAATTTAGTAAATCTTGAACTGAGTAAACGTAACCATAAATTACTAAACCAACCGAAGCGACAAAGTTTTGCAAAGCTTTGTGAACAAGCGTGATCAAAATTGAAAGGGTGTAAGGAAAAGTTACTAACCAAAGTGGGGCAAAAAATTTTGATCAAGGCAATAGCTTAAGTAATCCCTACTTACTCGATGAGTTGTTTCTTACTCCCAAAAAAAGCGTTATACATAAGTATGGCTCTCTTATGAGTTGATTTTGGTGAAGTCAACGGAATCAAGAACGTAGAATTTAATGGATTGCCTAGGATAAGCTGTTCACATCAAAACATCATAAAAGGAATGGGGTTTTGTGTTCTACAAAATTTAATATCTCTCTCCTAGCAAAACAAATGTAGTGTCTGATTCTTAAAATTGACTCCCTACTTTACCGAGTAATGTAGTCCCAAGTAATTTCCAATATGTTCTTTTTTGCAGGCTGTTGTGAATCAGAATTCTTCTTTTGCATTGAGAAGGCAGGCCGGTCTTTACTTGACAAGGAAATGCAGTGTGAACATTTGGGTTGATTATTGGCTATCCAAGTCTTCAACTTTTAAGTAACTAGTTCGTGGAATGATCATTAGGCTACAATGGATTTAATGATCGACTTAGCAAGTAATGGAGGGGTGATAATTGAAATGATATACCGAGTTTTTCTTCCACTCAAGACTACTAGTATTATTATGTCTTTAACATTGATCACTAGGCTGCCAAGTAACAAACTTATATGGCCTAGGTGCAACTCCGGCTAGTACTAAGTTTGCACTGGGTATCGTTTCTCATATCTGCACATTGATGCTCGGGTTGGTTCTTCATCAATTGTGTCAAGTGAAAGGGTAGTATTTGTTACACCCATTATTTGAAATGAAATCATGAGTAGAATACACAAGTAGAAAACACGATTTTGAAATTTGTCTTCAACTCACAATTTCATTTCAAAAAAATGTTTTTAAGTTTTTATCCCAAATTAAATAAGCTTTTGGAATGAAGTTTGGCATATTCCAATAGCAAACAAAATCAAGAATCATGATCTAGCAAGTATGTAAAGGAATTCTTCCAACCAAGGTTAGTCCATTATATTGTGTTTTGTAAACTCTAAAAAAGGGGAGTAAAATATAATTGGCTGGAAGTAGAATATGTCCACATGCCCAACTAGATTGGTCTAAGAGTACTCTTATCAAATGGTTCTTTAGTTTGCAGCTACTCGAACTATTTGAAACAGTATGATGTTGACTTAACGAGACCAAAATGGGGTTAGTTTGTTCTATTGCCTCAATGATTTGGACCACCAAGATTCAATGTTGTCTTGATGGTGTTTGGCATGACCACCCTTTTATATACCAGCAAGATGTTCATCACTACGATACGATGAGCTTGTTTACCGCGCCTATGTATTAAAAGTAACAACAATCCCACAATCCTACTTCTGCTTTAACTTGGCGTCCTCCCGACATGGGTTTTTACAAGGTAATTTTGTATGCTTGTAAACATCCCATATTGCAATCTATATTTAACTTGGAGGATAAAATGATAGTTTTTCACCTGAAGATAGCGGCTTAATTTTGTTTCTTGGATCCTCAATCATTCATTTTAAAAATGATTTTGACATCTTGACGATCAAAATGACTAATCACGTACCTCAATCGAATAACTAGATCAAAAGATATTAATAAAAAAAGAAGTTTTAATGGCTATGCATTCACACTAATGAGCCTAACCACACATGAACATGATTATAAACAATTAATTTTGATTTGTCCAATTTTGATCAATTTAAAATTAATTACATGTCATGATCTCATTGGTTCGAGGCTAACCCATTTGGTAAGCTTGCATGCACTTAATCACTCCTAAACATTCGCATTAATACACATTTAATTTATTTTTTTTTTAATCAAATCAATTTTTGAAATAAATTTTAATTAATTAATTTCTTAAGAAAATGAAATCATAATGGTTGATTAGGGGCTGATTGGGTTAAAATTCAAAAGGGAAAAATTAAGTTATTTTTTACTTTTCCATGATCCCATAATTAAAAGATTTGATTTTTTTTTTTAAGAAATTTTTGTAATTCTTAAGTACTCTTAAAGCACAGTAAATGATGTTATTTTCTTCAACATTCATGGTAGAGCACATTCATTAAATTCATAGTAAGATCCATCATAAATGTGAGAAGAAAAAATACTATTTCACCATACTCCGAGAATACTTAAAATTTTCCATATATCATAGATGATAAGCGATAACATTAATTCAAGAATTTAGAAAAGAAATTAATACAATCAATTTATAGTTGAATGTGAACTCTAGCACATAATTTATAATTTGCCCCAAAATCAATGAATTCTACCAATTCTCGTAATTTACTAAAATTTTCTTTTCTTTTTAGGAAGCCCTTACAATTTGTGAGCAACTCTAACCATTTTAATAGTTTTAAATTTAAAAAATAAATAAATAAATTACTGATTTATTCCAGTTGCAACTGTTTTCAAAAGGATCTTTTTAACACAAATTTGGAATGCAGACACAGAATAAAACTCAGTTTTTGTACACAACTCAATCGCATACATCATCATGTTGTGAAATTGTGTGTATAATATCATGTTGTGAAATTGTGTGTATAATTAGGTGTCTCTGAATTATTCACCAAATTTAGATGTAGAATCGAGATTAACATTAGAAAAGATTACACTGGGAGTACACAAGGTAGAAATCTAATTGATCTACTAATGTTGCTCACACATGGATTTGGATCACTTTTGTGCCTCCAAGGGGAATGGATTTATAGCATTTCAAATGTATATCCGAATAACTCATTAAATATAATAACTGGCAACCTGATAGCATTTGAATACTCTGTATTACAACATTGGAAATATCTTGAACTAGGAATGTTCTTAGCCTAAAAAATAAAATCTTGTACCAAGAATAAATGTTCCAGCTTCCTGGTCAATATGATAGAAAAAATGGGATCAAAATTGCATTAATACCTCTGTGATGCAGAACGATGAAAGCTCTGAACCGAGCTGATGCAGCACAAAGTTCTCCAGAAAAACAAAAGAAAAATTAAATAAACCCAGGAATCAAAACCTAAGGCTGCATCACTCTAGCAATGGGTATAGATATCTTTGCCTTGATCTGGATCTGTTGAACAGATCTTGTGATTAAATATTCATGATGGTCCAACAAATTATATTTTGGTGTCATGGAGCAACCAGCTAAAAACAGTCCCTGAGTCAGACGTACCTGCAGCAAAAGAAATTGAATCATATACACTACGTCAAGAAAACACTACTTTTATTATGATCAGTTTATAAGTATTATCTGATATTGCAGATTTAACATTTTTACCAATATGTAGCGCAATCATATTGCCAATCTAGCCCACATGGCAGATAGCAATTATACTAATTAATACAAAATCTATCTGTTTAACCACCAAGCACATTTAGGAAGAAGAAGAAAAAAAAACCAAGAGCCATTTTAAAGTGTGTGTAGCCATTGTTGTCTGTTGTCTAAGAGGCTTCCACGCTGTTGACTGGGAAAGTGAAAATCATTCAAGAAAGAATATAAAGAACGGAGTAACCACTAAGAAGTAAGAATTTTCTCAAACAAACTAAATTAATAGAAGAAGATAACATAATTATTTGTATATCATAATTCATTGCACTCAGCAGCAAAGCTTGACCAGAATGTGTCAGGTCATCCATTGAATCCAACATATTGCTTCATAAAAATCTTTAGGATCAAATGACTAACAGTAATATTGTCATTAAGTACTGTTAGATATTAAACATACTACATGCAGATATATCAAAAAAGTTAAAATAATGACAGAATGGACAACTAATTGAAGCTTTGATATATTTATTCTCAAAAAGCCTTAAAAATTCATATATGATCAGTACTACCTCAAGTTTCATTCTTTTCACCAATAATCCCGGCAAGAGCATAAACCATCCTTGAAATGGTGGAACCTCTTAGCATCTCGTATGATCAGTTCTCTGCCTACAAGCTTTGAGATGATCTTCAGTGCATTATGGCAATCACCACAAAAACGGAGATTCTTGATTACCCTAATAGGAGCACGAGGAGGGCTGTTAAGGAGACCATAAGCAACAGCAAGTCTCTCACTATGAGAAAGAAGAGCTTCCTCCTTGGCTTCTTGGTCAATGTCATGCAACACAAATCTAGTCTCTGGTACATAACCAGACTCTTTCATTTGTTCCTTCAAACTCCTAAGTTCCGCATAGATCTTATCATTCTCAGGATGAGATCTATCTCCTGCTCGGTATTCATGAACCCGGCTCCTTACCTCTAGAAGATTTTGACTTGCTAATTTCTTCTTCTCCTTCTCTTTTGCAATGTCTGAAGCTTTCACAGGTACAAGACCAGCCTTTGATTGCTCAGTCAAGCGGGAGGGGTCCAGATGCTCAACGATCTCAGCACAACGATCACCAAGCTCTATGTGTCCATGAACTCTACAAAGATTCATCAAGGTTTCCCATACATCAACGCTAGGTTCCAATGGCATATTTTCAATGAACTCAAAAGCTTCATCCAGGTAGCCAGTACTTCCAAGCATGTCTACTACACTCACATAATGATCCATGGATGGGACAATACCATAATCCTTGCTCATTGATTCGAAGTGTAACATTCCCTCATCAATGTCTCCCAAAACATTACAAGCAGAAAAAATACTGAAGAAAAGTTGACCATCAGGTTTCAATCCTTGTTGTTTAAACTGAGTGAACAGATCAATTGCATCCTCTCCAAGACCATTCTTAGCAAGCCACATTATCATGGTATCCCAAGATGTCAAATTTTGCTTTGGCATTGTGTTAAACACCTCAAAGGCATCATCTATAGAACCACATTCCCAATACATCTTAATAATTCTGTTATAGGTGCTGACCTTAAGTGGAGACAGTGATCTTACGACGTGTTGATGAACAGACTTTGCTTCTTGCAGAGATTTAGCCTCACTGCATGCCTGCATTAACTGTAGATATTGGTGCAACTCCACTGGAACACAACGTTTCTCTAATAATGACAAAATTTCTACAGCTTCCTTTACTTTCCCCTCCTTGCTAAAACCAGCTAGCTCCTCAATAGTACCACTATATGGGCAATAATCAGATCCCTCACCCAATTCCACCTCAGGTTTTGTATCACTTGATAATTTAGTGTGGGCATTTGAGTTTGGCAAATATTGTCCAGCACTTTGGCTCTGCTGATAAACACTTTCTCTTTGCTGATAGGCTCCAACAATGCCCATGTTATGTTCACTTAGGTTTTGCTGAATTTGCCCGTGTGTATAGCTTCTAATTTGGCTTCCCTGAGATTCTGAAAGGCCATGGGAAGCAAATTCATTTGTGTTCTGCCTCACTTCTCTGGGACCCTCCTGGTAAGATCCATTTGAATTCTGTAGATATTGATTTTCCCCATAAGATCTGTTCATATTATGCTGTAAGCCCACTGAATTCTGTGGATTGACTCCAATAGGGTTCTGTAACAACACTCCATTATTCTGCCAATTAAAATTCCTATCTTGCTGAATTGGGATATTCTGTATGCTTTCCCTATAAACCCCAAAATTATTCTGATATGACCCATTTGAACTCTGCTCAAAACTCCTTGAAGTATTTGCATAACTCTCACTTAGGTTCTGCTGAACCTTGTCGTTATGTTGACCACGATAGTACCCACTAAAATTTCCATTTTGCCCAACTGAATTGTTTTGATATGTACTTTTAGGGCTTTCCCCAGATAGTCCACAAGAATTCTGGTAAAACCCATGTGAATTTTGCTGCAAATCACCATAATTTTGCCCATAAAAGCCACTAACATTTCCATTTTGCCCATCTGGTTTGTTTGCAAAATCATTTCTATGGGGGTTTAAGCTCTGCTGAACCTCCACAGAGTTTCCACCATCAAACCCATTTGAATTCTTCTGCCAATCACTAGGGCTTTGGCTCACTGTTTCATATCCACTAGGGTTTTGGTGACACTCTGATGAATTATCTATGTGATATCCATTAGAATTCAGAAAATCTGACCTTTCTGCAGCAGTGCTGAAATTTTTCAGCAAGGTGAGGGTTTTGATTGAATCTAACGAGCGGCGTGAAGAACATACCTCAGATAGTGCTGTGAGAAAGTTGACTGTGAGAATTGTAGCTCTCTTTGAGGACATATATGACCTAAACCTGTATTGATTTAAACACTTTAGGATGAGTGAAGGAGTTTTAAAAAGAGGTTGAATTTACAAAGAGAAAAAGGGAGAGGCAAAGCTTACTGCTTATCTAAAAGTTAAAAAATTTATCTGCTAGCCAAAACAAGAATTATATTTCATATTTTAACCACACAAAAAAATCCCTAGAAAAATCTTAAACCTAAAATTTTTCTTCTCTTTTTTTCCCACTTACTCCATTTGTTACAAGTGACAAAGGCAAGAATTGTCTAAACTGGATACCACAAAATGTCAAGATCCAAATCCGAACCAGGATACAAGATCAGACCAGCATGCTAATACCAAGCCTATGCCCGATATTAACACGAACCCTCTAACTTGTATATAAAATTTTTATTGTTCATTTTAAACCTTAAAACAGTTCTATCTAACAATATGGAAGAATCTAAGTTAAAAATAAAGATGGAAGTTAACAATAGCTAGTAACACTGTGAATGAAGTTGTGGCTTTAGAAAGCCTCAAGTGGACTCTTTCTTCAAGCATATATGTAAAACAAACAATGTTTAGATGCATAGGAGATCACTCTAACCTTTTCATTTTGTCCAAAAGAACAAACTTTCAACACCCACCAAGAATCCATCACCAGCCCATTTCAAGAAATGCTGATTCACGCATAAAAAAAAATAACTCAACCTTTAAAGTTTTGCTCAAAAGCACAAATATTATGTATGCAATCCCACTATTATTTAGCGGAGATATATTGGTATTTGACAAATGTTTTTGCCCCACATAGTTGTAAGTTCTAATGGGTCCTGGTTTAACACAACAGATTCTCACTACAAACATAACTCAAACTAAGAAATTCATTCAATTTTAAGTTTTAAACCCCCACAAAATATCTAAGACACCCAATAGTTTTACGAGGAAAGAAAAAACGAATAGGATGAAAAAGATTACCTCTTGGGTATGAAAAATAGCAGTGAAACGAGGCTGAGGTGAGAGCCGAAAAGAGAGGTTGGTGGCAGTGGCAGTGGCAGTGGCTGTGGCTGTGGCCTGTGGGTTGGGTCAGTCTCTCAGGTCAGGTGGTCGTCAGCGTCTATAACTCAAAATCGAAGACAAGCTGCCAGAGAGAGACACACACACACACACACTGAAGAACATATATGGGATGGGCCATAAGTCCAATGGGCTTGAAATGGACCAAACTATATGTATAAGGAAAAAGTTAACAAGACCTGATTGGTTTAAAAAATATTTTAAAAACTTTGTATTAAGAAAAACAAATAATGGCTTTTTATATTTCTTATAAATTTTTTTAAAAAATAGTTTATTAATAAATACTCTAAAAATATCTATGAACCGGACCTGTATATAAGAACAGAGCCACCATTGGACTAAGGGGGCAATGCTCCCAAATTTTTTATAAAAAGAATATTATTATGTGTGCTAATTTTAAAAATTTTGTTTTATAAAATTACATTTTGTTCCCCTTAAATAATATCATTAATTCTTTTAAAAGAAATGTTATACTCACAAATTTTTTTACAACATTTTTGTGAACAGTTTTGTTATTAAATTCTTATTGGTTGCATATGGGTCCATCACTCACATTTTTTTTACTTACTAATAAGCATTCATCACATCAGTAATTTATTAAAAAAAAAAACTTGCAATTCTAACATTTTCATCATTTTAGTGACCAAAAAAATATTTATAGATCTAAAATTTAAAACAAAATATACAAGCCAAAAAAAAAAAAAAAAAAAAAGCTCAACAACAAAAAATAAACAATTCTAACATTTTCATCATTTTAGTGACCAAAAAAATATTTATAGATCTAAAATTTAAAACAAAATATACAAGCCAAAAAAAAAAAAAAAAAAAAAGCTCAACAACAAAAAGTAAGCTTAATTAATTGCTTGATTCCAAAGATTAACTTGGAATTGTGTGAATTGTGAACTAACATAAATGGGGACAAGTGTTTCTTTGCCATCTCTCCTTAATTTAATTTTTTCTTAATATAAAAATTTTTGGGCAAATTTCGCTTCCCCCTTAACAGTAGAGTAGTAATGTCCGTCTGAACTACGAAGCAACCCCCCCAATCTCCATTACCAGCCAAACAATTCCAATATGAGCTGCAGGCCTCAACATCTAATTGTCTTTCTTCTATGTAATCTTTGTTTTCTGTTATGACATTTTCCAAGCTTGTAGTTTGTCTTGCGTTCAGTGATCAATTTGGAAATCATGGTTTCTTTCTCAAATAGTTTGCTTTTGGTCATTAGAAGAACGTCAATGTCAATTAAATCCATACGCCTTACGTACCCACTTCAGTGTGCTCCTTGTCATCATCTAACTCACCAAAAACGTTGATATTGCAAATAAATTACTTACATGTCACTAATCACAATTATGAAAATATTTAACTGGTTTAGAAAAATTCACATCAAAAACTTATGTAGCATTTGTGTTTTATTTTTTATTTTCCTTTTTTCTTTTAACTTTCATGCCAATTTATTGGTAACCAAACAAACACACACACACTTGCACACAAAAATTTCAATAATCAAATGACAAATACCGGCTTAAATATCCTCATAATGGAACAATTCAAAAAATAAAAAGAAAAATAAAAAGACATGAGAAAAATAATTTAAATAAAAAAAAATTAAATATGCTATGAATTTATATTTTTCGAAGATAGAAAAAAGTATTTAACATATTTGTTACAAGAAATTGGAAGATGCCAAGAAATGACGTTGTGTGAGGGGTTTGTTTCTTTTATTTGAGTTCTTAATCAATTATAGATGATTTTTGTTATAATTGTTTTATGAAGTTGTGTGGTTTGAATAATTTTAGTATTTGCTCTATTCTTTTTTTGAGAATTTGCTCTATTCTAATTAGTAAAGCAAGTAAGCTGTAAGGAATTCTATGTTGTGGTTTATTTGTACTACACAGCGTTGGTCTAAGTGTAATTAATGAGGATTAGAAATTTGATTAGCATCAAATTTTTTGGAGGATTTCTATATAAAAAAAAAATGTGGAGGATCATTAGGTATTGCAATCAGTAGCTTGTACAATTTTATTGGGTATATGATTTGAAATCAGAGTTTTCTCTCCCCTACTATTTCTCAAAGGAGAATAGGTCTTTCGAAAAGAGAAAACTGAGACGGGTGAAGAAAAAAACAAACCAAAACAAATTAAATTCAAAGAAAAGAGAGAGAGGGGAAAAGCAAGCAGAACAAGAAGATTCAACAATGGTGGAAACTATGGCTTTTGAATCAGGCCCAATCAAAGTCATGATCTATGCAGATGGGTGCTCAAGATTTTTGGGAATTAGAATGAGAAAGTTTACAGAGATAAGTTTTCTTGATGGCCTAGAAGTTGGTCACTCTTGTAGCTTGTTTGGTAGGGAAGACATGGGACTGGAATTAATTTTTTTAAAGGATATTACAATTATTCTCATGTTTTTGCGCGAGGGAAACACTCAATTCCTTTAATGAACCTTATATGTTTCTTTCATTTCTATTATTTATTTTATAAACTTTCAAACACCTTAAAAAAAAAAAAAAAAAAATTCACCACATAATTCCAATTCATTAATGTATGATCTACCCAATCTATTATTTTATGAACGCCAAAACATACTGTTAAATAGGTAAGTTTAAGATCTTCCCCAATACTAGTGGTAAACAAAATGTTTATTGGTACAAATTATATTTTTTATACAAGTAGCAATTAAAAATAATCCCTATATTTTGTACTTGTTAAAATATTGGATTGTACAACCAATTTTGAAGATATCAGCTAATATATATAGATTGAGTTCTAATCATACTTAGTGTAACTTTTGACAATGTAACAATATCACTTGAAAATTTTTATCGGATGTATTTTGAAATAGCAGTGGTTGGATGGCATTCTATTTGTATACCTTGCAAAGTTTCATGGTGACCAATGATTGAGTTATTATCGAAGAGTTTATTACATACAATTAATTAACACGAAATTTGGCATGCATGTTAAGAAAATGAGAATGTATTATTCAACGATTGAATTTTAATAATATTAATCCTAGAAAAAAATTAAATGGTGCAATATGAACACAAACTTATATTAGGGATGTAACTTGTTTTTAACTGTACATGCACGTAAAAAGCATTAGTATTGAAATATTATGTTCCAATGTGCAAATCGAAACCATCATCGTAACAAATTTTAAAACATTGGGTTGGAACTTAGGAAATTTTTATTGGTTAAAAAGGAAATAAAATAAACTAGTACTTTATGCTACGTTATTTCCAATAACACAAATGAGTAATCAAATGTGGGGATAGGTAGCAATGAATAAGAAACCTAAACATAAATATAAACACCCATTCCCTCACCAATACTATGGCGATTGATTCACAGTACCTAATGCAATGAGAGTCTCCTTTTTCTTGAGTAGTGCCAACTTATCTATTTCAAGAAAAGCTATGTTCCATTTTTGTCTCATTTCATCCTCTTCACATTGATTAACGATTTTTGAGTCTGTGCTATATTCTTGTGCTTGTTGCTTTATTACATTGAGCCTCAATCTTCCTTGTTCCAAATGCTCTTCTATATCCTTTAATTCCGTATCTATCTCTCTAACTTGTTCGTTTATATTCTCCATACTATAGCCAATTTTCCCCATTTCTGATCACATATAGAGGAAAGAGGTTTTTTATTTATATACAATGTATCTCATAACTATTCATTAGTAATGATAGGATCTCGCATGTCTCAACATTTGATGTAAAAATATTTCTCATGCTATAAAATTAATGATGTATTATTATTGATTTGTACTGGTAGATTAATGCTTTGCATACTCAACCTTTCTAATTATAAATTATTCATTAATTTTGTAAAAATAGAATCATAACTTATTTGATCAAACATACAAACAATATTTTGTTTCATGTCAATAGAAATAGGATAAATCATTATTATTTTGCCTTTTAGTTCTTTACTTTTGGGGATAGTTTGCTTTTGGTCCTTAGAAGAACTTTTATGTCAATTAAATCCATACTCCTTATGTACCCACTTCAGTGTGCTCCTTGTCATCATCTAACTCACCAAAAATGTTGATATTGCTAATAAATTGCTTACATGTCACTAATCACAATTATGAAAATATTTAACTGCTTTTAGAAAAATTCACATCAAAAACTTATGTGGCATTTGTGTTTTATTTTTTATTTTCCTTTTTTCTTTTAACTGTCATGCCAATTTATTTATTTATTTATTTTTTTTTTTTTTGTTGATAGCTCATGCCAATTTCTTGGTAACCAAACAAACACACACACACTCACACACAAAAATTTCAACACAGATAATCAAATGACAAATACCAGCTTAAATATCCTCATAATGGAACAATTTAAAAAAAAAATACAAAAGAAAAATAATTTAAATAAAAAAATTAAATATGCTACGGATTTCTATTTTTCGAAGATAGAAAAAAGTATTTAACATATTTGTTACAAGAAATTGGAAGATGTCAGGAAATGACGTTGTGTGAGGGGTTTGTTTCTTTTATTTGAGTTCTTAGTCAATTATAGATGATTTTTTTTATAATTTTTTTATGACGTTGTGTGGTTTGAATAATTTTAGAATTTGCTCTATTCTTTTTTTGAGAATTTGCTCTATTCTAATTAGTAAAGCAAGTAAGCTGTAAGGAATTCTATGTTGTGGTTTATTTGTACTACATAACGTTGGTCTAAGTGTAATTAATGAGGATTAGAAATTTGATTAGCATCAAATTTTTTGGAGGATTTCTGTAAAAAAAAAAAAAAAAATTTAAAATGTGGAGGATCATTAGGCAGTGCAATCTGGAGCTTGTACAATTTTATTGGTTATATGATTTGAAATCAGAGTTTTCTCTCCCCTACTATTTCTCAAAGGAGAACAGGTCTTTCAAAAAGAGAAAAGTGAGACGGGTGAAGAAAAAAAACAAAACCAAAACAAATTAAATTCAAAGAAAAGAGAGAGAAGGGAAAAGCAAGCAGACCACAAAGATTCAACAACGGTGGAAACTATGGCTTTTGAATCAGGCCCAATCAAAGTCATGATCTATGCAGATGGGTGCTCAGGATTTTTGGGAATTAGAATGAGAAAGTTTACAGATAAGTTTTCTTGATGGCCCAGAAGTTGGTCACTCCTGTAGCTTGTTTGGTAGGGAAGACATGGGACTGGAATGAATTTTTTAAAGGATATTAGAATTATTCCCATGTTTTTGCGTGAGGGAAACACTCATTCCTTTAATGAAACTTATATATTTCTTTCATTTCTATTATTTATTTTATAAACTTTCAAACACATTAAAAAATTCACCACATAATTCCAATTCATTAATGAATGATCTACCCAATCTATTATTTTATGAACGCCCAAACATAGTATTAAATAGGTAAGTTTAAGATCTTACCCAATACTAGTGGAAAACAAAATGTTTATTGGTACAAATTATATTTTTTATACAAGTAGCAATTAAAAATAATACCTATATTTTGTACTTGTTAAAATAAATGGACCAAACTATATATATATATATAAGGAAAAAGTTAACAAGATCTGATTGGTTTAAAAAATATTTTAAAAACTTTGTATTAAGAAAAAAAATAAGGGCTTTTTATATTTCCTATAAAAATTGTATCAAAATTTTCTTAAAATAGTTTATTAACAAATACTCTAAAGATACCTATGAACCGGACCTATATACAAGGATGGAGCCACCATTGGACTAAGGGGGCAATGCCCCCAAATTTTTTATTAAAAAAATATTATTATATATGTGTACTAATTTTAAAAATTTTGTTCTATAAAATTACATTTTGTTCCCCTTAAACAATATCATTAATTCTTTTAAAAGTAATGTTATACTCACAAATTTTTTTTACAACATTTTTAAGAACAGTTTTGCTAGCAAATTCTTATTGGTTGCATATGAATTCACCACTCACATCATTTTTTTTTTAACTTACTAGTAACCACTTATCACATCAGTAATTTATTAATAAAAAAAAAAAAAAAAAACTTGTAGTTCTAGCATTCTCATCATTTAGGGACCAAAAAAATATTTATAGATCTAAAATTTAAAACAAAATATAATCAGTAATTTATTAATAAAAAAAAAAAAAAAAAACTTGTAGTTCTAGCATTCTCATCATTTAGGGACCAAAAAAATATTTATAGATCTAAAATTTAAAACAAAATATACAAGCAAAAAAAAAAAAAAAGGCTCAACAACAAAAAGTGAGCTTAATTAATTGCTTGATTCCAAAGATTAACTTGGAATTGTGTGAATTGTGAACTAACATAAATGGGGACAAGTGTTTCTTTGCCATCTCTCCTTAATTTAATTTTTGCTTAATATAAAAAATTTTGGGCAAATTTCGCTTCCCCCTTAACAGTAGAGTAGTAATGTCCGTCTGAACTACGAAACAACCCCCCCAATCTCCATTAACAGCCAAACAATTCCAATATGAGCTGCAGGCCTCAACATCTAATTGTCTTTCTTCTATGTAATCTTTGTTTTCTGTTATGACATTTTCCAAGCTCGTAGTTTGTCTTGCGTTCAGTGATCAATTTGGAAATCATGGTTCTTTCTCAAAGCTTATGTAATTGTCTATCCCTTGATAGCATATCACATTGTCAGAGATATTGGAGAGAAAAGTCCAGCCTCCTCTTCTAAAAGAATTATTGGCTTATGCCGAGTCTCATCTGTAAATTCTTTCATTTGCTAAAATTGCTTGGACAAAATTTTTCAAATTAAAATTAAAGAGAATAATTTGACTCAATTATGTCCTATGAAAAAGAAGAAAAAGAAACCAAGAGTGAGATATATATATATATATATATTTACCAATTTTTTTTTTTATCTTTTCCAAACTCGCAGGAACTACATTGGATTAATGTGTTATTAGGATCCATATTCATGTATTAGGTATATGAAACCATTCACTCTCATAGGGGTGAACCTCACAAGTGTAAGACTCACCCCTACATGAGAGAGTGGTTACATATGCTGGATACACCATATATTGTCTTCTATTATAGCTATCTTGTGTTGAAGGTTTAAAGCTATGCAATTCAGGATTTTATTCATTTTTGAAGTACTAGTTTTAAAGGGATTTTAGGGTGTGTTTGGTAGAGTGGATTTTAGGGTGTCCATACACAATTTTTTTAATAAAAAAAAAAATATGTTACTTTTTTGTTTTATTTAATGGGGATATAATTGTAAATTTATACCAACTTTATTTTCCATCCTCTCATTTTTCTTCTCAACCAAATAAATAACTTTTCCATCCTCCCAACCAAACACAAATGGGAGAAAACTAAATCTCTTTTATTCTTCCCACTTTTCTATCTCATCCTCATTTTCTATCCTTCCACTTTTTCACTCCTCTAATCAAACGGGCTCTTAGAGTGTGTTTGTTTAGGGTGAAATAAGGTGGATAGAAAATTTCAGAGAGAAAACGGGAAATAAAACTTTTTTGGAGTATATTTGGTTAGGTGGGAAGGAATGAAAATAAATGGTAGGGTCCATATATTTTTTTCCCAGACCCACCAAAAAGTTTTTTCCCAAAAAATGGGAAGAAAACTGAAGAGAGAAAATAAAACTAATTAATAGAGGAAAATACCCATGCACACTTGCACATAGGCAATTCTTCCACTTCCTTTATTCTTCTTCTCCTTGTTCTTCTTCTTCTTCTTCTTCTCTTTTTTTTTTCCTTTTTTTTTTTTTTTTGCATGCTTTCCTAGGCATATTGCCTCTTCCTTTTTTCATTTTTCCTTTTCCTTTTCCAAACATTGCCTTTTTTTTTTTTTTTTTGTTTAATTAGACATGATTTTTTTTTACATGATTTTTATTTTCTTAATAAATTGGGTGATTGATTTTTTTTTGTCACTTTTTTGTTTTAATAGGCAATCATTTTTTTAACAATGGTATATAAGTAAATTTATATAAACTCATTTTTTCCATCTTTCCACTTTTCCACGCCTAACCAAACAAAAATGAGAAAAATTAAAATCTTTTCTATCCTCCCACTTTTTTACCCTTCCAACTAAATAAACCCTTAATGTTTCAATGACTTTAGAGTCAAAAAAAAAGTTTAATAAAATATTTTACAATTGTCAAGGTGACAATATGTAAATGGTAGATAACAAAATGATATTAGTAGTGAATCTAGACAAAAACCAATAAAAATATGCCAACTCAATTATTGTAAAAATTGTTACATCAATAGCATTTTTTTAAACGTGAATATCTAAAAACAAAAAATTTGACAAAAAGTTTCACACCTACGGTAGCGTGTTTGTAGTAAATAAAAAAGTAATATCAGTAATGGACCTAAATAAAAACCAGTAAAAACTTGTCAAATCAACTATTTAAATACGTGGTAAAATGTTTTGTATATAAAGCGTCACTCGTTTGTTTGGACATTTGTCGAGCTCTGCGTGTTTCACTTTGTATTAATGAAAAGTGAAACATGTAGAGCTCACCAAATGTCCAAACAAACAAGTTATTCATCATTCTGTCTTTCTACCCTCCCAACCAAATAAATATGAGAAAACATTAATCTTTTATCCTCCCACTTTTCTATCCATTTTTCATTTTCTATTCTCCAACTTTTCCACTCCTCCAACCAAATAAACCCTAAAAAATAGATTCAATGTCTAGTATTTAGACTAAATGAATGGATTAAATACTAAATGAATGGATTCCATTAATCGATTCCTAATTACCATATAGGAAAAGAAGTGAGGAAAATATTAAAGTGAAAGGAATAGAATTATAATCTCTCCTTTTTTTTTTTGTTTTTTTTTTTAATAGGTAATAGATCTTATTTACCATATAGTAAAATAAGTGAGGAAAATATTAAAGTGTAAGGAATAGAAAGACAATCTCTTTTTTTTTACCTTTTTTTTATTTATTTATTTATAAAAAAAAAAAGTAATAGAATTTTATTGCAAATGAAAAGTGTGGGGATAGGAAGTCCGAGCAGGTATGTTGGGTTATGGGCCGTGCCCAAGGATGAGCAAAAGCCTGAGGATTGTCAAAGGGATTGTTGAACTTGGGTCAATAGGCCGAGGACAAGAAAAAGAATAACGAGTCAACTCTGGTTTCCAAGGAGCTAGGCTACCTTGGGAGGTAACTATTATGAAATGATAAGCTTCAAGGAAAGTAGTAGAGCTCAATCAACAGTAAAAGAAGAAATACCTGAGAAGAAGACTGTCACTACCACATTAAATGCACTACACCAAATGAACTAGTCGCATTTATGGAGAAATGACACCTAAACAGTGTTATCTCAGCTCATAGCTACTCACAAAACTTTTAGAAGATCTTGATGGGACAAGCATCCAAGGGATTTTCTACCAAATCAACAAGTAGAAGGTTGGGATGAAAGGGCGAAGGACTATATAAAGAAATGGTTACTGTGAAAAATGGGGCATGGAATCCAAGAAGGAAGAAAAAAAGAACACATTGTATTCTATATTCAGTTAAACTTGAATCAATACAAGAACATCTCATCCTCAGACATGATTGAAGAGAGTTATTTCTATCAATATCTTTAATCTTATTGGCTTGAATTCTATCAACTGTTGCCCATTTGTTTTTACTTGTAAAGTTGTCCCTTGTACAACCCATTCTCTTACAAATATATTGTTTTGAGCTTCATGGGCTATTGTCCATTCTTCTTGGTGGGCTAAAGTTCACTTCCAATCCTTAACAGAAAGGATTACTCTAGTCCTTAACAAAAAGGATTACTCTATGTTCACGATGATGAGCATAGAGCACTTTGAAGAATTACATGCAAATCAAATGAAAGATTTAAGAGAGCTAAAAATAGAAAAAATGGAAGCACAATTGGTAAAACATCATACTCGAGACCAACTAAACATGGTACAAAACAACAGAGACTTCACTTGCTCAATAGGTCTCACACTCTCCCCCAAAATACAGCTACCACACTCTTTCCACACTAACCACATCACATATGCCGGCACCAAGTTCCGTACGTTAGAAGGATGTTTTCCTAACAAATCGCACCAACCGAAAAGGAGGGATGCTACCTTATCCAGCAACACCCATTGAATCCCAAACATCATGAACATATCACTCCATAAAGCATATGCATTCTCACAATGAATCAAAAGATGATCCAACGTTTCCCTACTACAATGGCACATAAAAAACACCAATTGACTAGTAATATGAGGTTATCAATTGTGAGAATCTTATCCCATGCAGCTGACCACAAAAAGAAAGAGACCCTCTTAGGGACCTTAGCACACCAGAGACTCTTTAATGGTAATAAATGAGCATCTGCTCCATGGATGGCATTATAAAAGAAGGCCCATCAAAAATACCACTCCCATTCAAAACATTACACATTTACACCTTCACTGGCTGTTTCATTTGCCAATGCCTATATGCCCATTAGATTAATAAAAATGACTTTCAAGCACTGGCATTAGCATTCTAGTTTTTATCTTTACCCATAAATATCATTCAGCAAATGGGTTACCGCTTAATATCACTAACTTGTAACTCAAAAGAAAGAATTCAATCTAAATAAACATATCACATATCTAAGACATTAAAAATCAACAATATAAAATCATGGTAGCCTTTTGCTTGTAGCAAAGCAAATTATTTCACTTTTTCACATAAGATCCACACATCAGAAGGACTATGAAATTCATTCTCAAAAAAAAAAAAAAAAAAAAAAAAAAAAAAGATTTGACTATTCTTTTTTTTTTTTTTTTCTTTTTTTGAAAAAAGAAAAAGGTGTCATATTTTTTTTGTAAAAAATACTATTACTTGATAATTCCTAAGAATCACTGATTCCATTGCATGTCATGATCTAGTAACTCCTTCCCCAGTACGTCCATTTTTTTGCAGGCTTTCCAGAAGCAAAGCATTTAGTACCTATGAGAAATTGAACATTAAGTAACAGAAAATAATATAAAGAACTTCACACAGCAATATTGAATGAAAGATACAATCAAATGGCAATTTATCATAAATCCAATAAATCATTAAGGACAAATTGATGTCCTAGGGAAGCTTATTCATTCAACTGCACAATGAGTATCGTTCTGTGGTGCCAGCGACATAAATAGTAACTTACGTAGGGAAATGTCATCATCATAAATGCAGCCAAAATTACACTTTTTTTTTTTTTTTTTGAGAAGGAAAATTACACTTAATTATGGCATTAGCTCCAGCATTTTATTGGTACATTCAAATACCATATGACATGATAAAGCCACTGCATTAACATGCAATTTCTAGAAAATAAAATGCAAGAACAATTAGATCACACCATATTAATCTTTGATAATGAAATTATTTTTCACCCTACCATGGAAAACTTAACACAATTGCAGGAGTCTTAGATCCCCTTCAAAAATGGTAACCCAAATTTACAATAGTGCAACTGTCAGAAGGAGATTACACTAGAAAGTGTACTATTTGAGGACATGGAAATCAACATATTCTTCCAGAGGCAACAACCGGTAGGCTTGTAGCAATATCAATTTGAGTAACCTCCCACGCCAGGCGGCAGGGAAAAGGAGTGGGGGTGTAGTTTATAGGATAAATAGTCAAGGTTTGAAAGTAGTAATAGAAATGCAATAAATGAAATAACCCTGACATGAAACATAAAGACTACCTTCAGGGAGCTCTGGCTGGTCAAATGGGGAACAAAGGCTCTTACATGCTCCCATCTCACCTTTCGTCCTTGCTTTTACATCTACCTCCACCTCCTAAAAGAGTTGCACAATAGATTTATGAAATCTATAAGGACCAAAAACCAAAAAAGGAGGAAGGCTAAAGTAACATTTTTCTGCCTCATGAGCAAGAACGTTTGCTCTAGTTGCATGACAAAAATAATTTACAATCCAAATTTGCATAATTTTGGCATAGAGAAAAATGAAACAGAAAATCTATAAAAAAATTACATTTTGAGTCTCATGTAAGAGCAAATCTCCATTGAACAAGTTAAAATCTTTTCTGGTAAGTAATAGAGTGCTCACTTCGTATAGCTTATTTTTTCAGCTCTTTGAAAATGGGATTTATTGAAGAAACTGTACCTAGAAAAAGAAAAGTTTAAAAAAATTTACTTTGGAAAGGAGCAGTTTGGAAACATGTTACCCATAAAGCACATAATCTTATTAAAAAGAAGTGATAGGTCAAATACACAATATGTGCATTAGCTGCCTACTCCTAAGGACCATTGAACATATTAAACTTAAGACAAAACTTATGTACAATACCTTAGATACTATTCTTTAGGTTCCCTTCTTAAGATTATATCATTATACCATGTGACTACTTAACTTAAAAAATACACTTCCATTCATAAGAAGAAAGCCACATGGCAAAATCTTAAGAGAGGAACCTAAAGAACACCTAAGTTATACATACTAGTCCAAAACACAACAATAATGGAGCATTCATAAGACGAAAAAAGTATAGGGGAAAAGCCCAATGCAATAAATTTTAAGTAGAAAAAGATTTCGCACGATCAACAACCCAAAACAATATGCTATCTCATAATATCAATATTTTAGTAAATGAAACAACAATGAACTTGAAAAAAAAAAAAAAAAAATTGATATCAGACCTCCTCATCACACCAAGGTGCGAAGATCATTTTTCTTTGGCTGAGTGCTTCCACAAATTCATCCCAAGTTTTAACAGTCTGAATGCAAGCATCTCGTTTTTGTTTGGCAGCATCAAACAGGCTTTGTTGGATATTATCCAGCATTTCTTTTACTTGGTCAACCAGGTTGTCCCTAGGGATGTCTGTTTTTGCTGAATTATCCCGGCGAACGGCACGTACCTGTGAATAAAACCAGCAATGTAACAATCCTCCTGGTTGGTCAACTATAGGAAAAAAAGACAGCTGACAGTAATGCTGGAAAAACAGATACAAATTAAACCAATGGAAGTAAAAATAACAGCAGAAAATCCAGAAAGACTAGCTGACCTGATTATTTGCCAAGTCTTTTGGACCAATTTCAATCCTTAGAGGAACACCTTTCAATTCCCAATGTGAGTACTTCCAACCAGGAGAGTAATTATCTCTAAAGTCTGCCTTAGCACGAATACCTGCCTCAGTCAAGGAGGCCACAGTGGCAGAACAGGCATCATAAATTCCCTGAGTATCAGCATCTTTATAAGGCACAGGAATTACAATAACCTGGACAGAAGCTACTTTTGGTGGCAGCACTAAGCCTTTGTCATCCCCATGAACCATAACCATAACACCAATCTGAACACAAATGATAAACATTACAAAAGTGACAATCTGTAGCCACACACATCTATCAATAAATACTTTCTAATACACAAATACACCACACCAACCTGCCCACCTCCGAGTGCTATAAACCAGGCAAGTTATAACTTTAAAAAGATTTCCTTTTACCACAAGGAAATGTACAAGCAGATTAATTATAACTGTCAAACTCAAACAGATAATGCCTTAAGATTACCGTCCGAGTGCTATAGGCCCATGAGTTCTGCCAGGCCATACCCTTCTCTCCCTTCTCATTTTCAAAGTTTATCTCAAACATTTTAGCAAAATTTTGACCCAGACAATGCGAAGTTGCACCTTGAATGCCACGACCAGTGTTTGGAACAAATGCCTGACATGAGACATAATACAGAGACATTGTTCAAACTGTCAAATATAACAGAGAATGGATTATATATGTGCACATTTAATTCTCACGTACCTCAACACTAGTTGTGTAAAGTCCACCAGCAAACTTCTCCAGTTCGCTCTTCTTTCCTTTTATGACAGGAATAGCCAAATACTCTTCATATATGCGTCTATAGAGTTCCAAAATATCCAGCACCTAAAATAGAACAAACTTTAAAAAGGGCGCATTTGTAAACAAAGGCCAATAAGCTTTAGCTCAAATAGCATCTCCCTTTGTATGATCAAGGCAGATAGAAGATGAGATTGTAGGTTTAGGACCCACTGGGTGCATGTGTAATTACCAATCAAAAAAAAAGGGAGAAAACACGAAGGTGCCCATGTTCCAACGTAGATATGAAAGATCAAAATCAATGATCTAATGGGGAAAAAAAGAAAAAGGATGCTGACACTGGAATGTGGAAACATATAATACAGCCCAAACTAGGCAGTTATCTTTTTTTGTTGATAATATAAATATGTTAGAAGTATGTCAACACTTGTTAATTAGGCACATCTGCACTAACCAAAAGATAGCATACATCTGCACTTACCAAATGATACCATACATCTGCATTCTAACATCCTATGCTTATATGAGAACCTAGGATGCACAGATACAAACCAAGATCCAAAAGAGTAAATAAAAGATAACTAAATAAGCGTTTAACACTGAAACCAATATATAAAAAATATAAATAAAAATTTACAAGTTTAGGCTATCTCTCACCATCGGGGGTTGGGTTACAATGGTATCCAAGCCGTATCACGGCCATATCCTGGATGTATTGGCACTTAAAAAAACTGGGTGCGTATCTTAGAGCTATCCGGTGTGATACCAGTATGATGCGTATCAGATACGGGTAAGTGAGAAAAACTGGAGTATCCTTGCATCCTAAGTTATGACATTTCTGATAATAATCCAATGACCTTGGGTTTGGATTTTTCAAGTGAAATAGAGGTTAGGAACGGAGCAGAATACCTTGTGATGAAAGAACATGCCAAGTTTCTAAAATGCTTAGTTCAATACTCAATTCAAGAAAAAAGAAAAAGAGACCAACAAATCTCTGGCCTGTCTGCCACCATTAATTTATATGCATAGACCTCCATGAATTAAAAGTAAATAAATCAAAATTTAAGTCCCAAGTTTTATACCTCTTCATCTGCCTCTGCTTTTGTTGCGAAAGCAGTATGGCCTTCCTGCCAAAGAAACTCGCGACTCCTACAATCAGAAATCATGTCCAATGTATTAACAAACTGTCATGAAACTTGTAAGATGGTTATTAGACATTTCAGTAAACATGTTGATGCCTAACAAAAAAAAGTGAATGGAATTTTACACTCATTTGTAAATTAACTGTAACAACTTCTTTGATAATTCTATAGTCGGAGGAGGGGGGATTTGAACCCTAGACATCTTCGTTGAAAACGCTGGGAGGTGCAAGTTGGGAGGTGCAACACAAATACACAATAAAATCATACAAAGCCTATCACAACTAATATGAAATGCTTCACCAGGTGACAGATCAAGGAAAAGAATGGCTTCAATAGAAACAAGTCTCTGCATATGAAAAATCCCATGCCAAGAAATAAAATGTAAATCATAACCACAGAAGATGAACAGTAAACAATCATGCCAGCATGAAGTTAAGTTTCATATAACCAAACCAAACTCTGATTGGCTGGTGTATTACACTCAAAATTTCATGCCATCTAATCAGCAAGCCAGCAGATGCTATCAACAAGGTTAAAGAATTCCTAGATGTGTGAAACTAAACAAATTTAGAAAGAACTACCTGATAAATGGTGTAGGATGGCTGAATTCCCATCGAACAACATTGCACCACTGATTGAGTTTCAAAGGCAAGTCGCGGTGTCCCCTTATCCATTTAGAATAGTAAGGATACATGACAGTTTCACTCGTTGGACGAATTGCAATGGGCACTTCCAACTCAGACTCCCCAGATTTTGTCACCCATGCAACCTACAGAAGCCCAAGATACAATGTGATTAGCACCCCCTCTATTCTAATAAATTGAATGAATAAATTCTCTCTCATTAAAATAGAAGCACTTACAAAAATACAAGAGAATAAAAGATTATCATCAACCAAGAATCATCCAAAACATTTTACGGCATCACCCTAGTTAAAAACAAGTGTATAACAGATCAATTTTGTACCAAGGACAAACCCTATAGTAAGAACCAGTTCCACCAAAAAGAATCAAGGAGAACCAGGTTGTGCTGTACTCTAGATTAACCATAATACCTCCAATGTCAGGAAAAGAACGCAGAAAATTTTTAACAGTGCAAATTTCAGTTTCCAACTTACTCTAGCACCATTACAACAATTCCAGCCCAAAGCATGAAATGATTTTGCCAGAAAAACTGAACATTTCATAAAATTAAAAAAGAGTCTATCCTACACCAAAGTAGTAAGCAAAATATGCTTGATGAAGATTTCAAATTTAACTCACCTCGGGAGCAAAACCCTCAACGTGATCCTTCTCCTTCTGCAATACACCAGGAGAAACAAAAAGTGGGAAGTAGCAATTCTGGATGTCCATTTTCTTTATTTCAGCATCAAAAAATTTCTGCACAACGACATCAATGTAATACATTAATTATGCACGTCAAACTAGAAAACTGGGAAGAAGGAAAAAGGAAACAAAGAGAGGATTTAAAAGAAACATCTAAAATTTTCATTATAAGGGGGAAAAGAAGTCCATTGCTTCACAAATCTATAGAAATAACCAGGGCGGCCTCAAATTTATATCACAGAAAGTAAAGGGGAGAATCATTGTGGATAAATGTTGTACATGTTAGTATTGACACAGTCGACCATCTCCTTTTACATTGCATTGTGGCAAGAGAATTGTGGTAAATAGATTTATCTTTATTTGTTGTGCAATGTTGATGTCTCGGACTATGTTAGAAATGTTTGCAAACTGGAAAGGGATAGACACCATCTTTGCTTGTGTGGTCAGTTTGGCAGTAAAGAAACCTTTCAACACTCAGCTGAACATGACTATTAAAACCAATTTTTTTTTTTTTAAGTTCATTGTTAGACTAGTTGATCGCTTTGGGCAGTGTACATTGCGATTCTTTCTTGTATTTCCAATCCTAATTTGCTCAGATACCATCTTACAATCATCCGGTGAATTAATTCTCTCTTCTTATTTTTTAATTAACTGGTGTATTAATTCTTTTATCCTTCAATAACATTCTTATTAGCAACTAGAAATGAAATGAAACTAAAGGACAACAACCCCGGATTCAAGAAGGGATTCAAACTCACTTGCATTTCCTCCCAGATCGCCATTGTCCATGGCCTCAGAATATAACAGCCGGAAATATCATAATACTCAATCAATTCTGCATTCACAACAACCTACACGAGCCCGAAATAAAGATGAAATTAATAACAAATGCACGCGGTTTTTCAAATCTACAAACATCATGCACTGCAGTTGTCAAAGATTTTACAACTACAAAACAAACCTCAGAATACCATTCCCCAAAATTCTCATCCTTGCGATTTACCAGTCCCAAACCAGTCTCCTTCTTCACCTCCTTCTTTTTTCCTCCTACAAAGTCAAAAAATCACACAGCATAAGAAGCAAACACAACAATATTCCATAACATTTGCAAAAATGGCTAAACCCTAAAACCCTAAACCCTGAGAAGCAAACACAACATACAGACCAATGCATTTCAAAACATTCGCACACGCATAGCATCAGCAAAACTAGCACAACCACAATGGAAATGAAGTCACAAACACTCACCGCCGCTGACATTAGGCTTTTTCGCACCGCCGCCGGCATTAGGCTTTTTCGCATCGCCGCCGCCGGCTTTAGACTTTTTCTCATCGCCGCCAGCCATGTCCTCAGCTTATTCCTGAGTTTTTGCTTGCACCGGTTGTAACGAAATCCTCCGCCACCGAATCCGGCGAGAGAGCAGAAGTTATCGAGGATGTGACAAGGAGATGGATAGGGAGATGCAGAGAATAAGCTGCCGCGTGAGAATGAGAAAATAGGGTGAAAGAGTAAATACACATACATTAAAAATATAATAAATAATAAAAAAGTAACAAGTAAAAACTGTTGGATGTTCAACTTACGTTTCTACATTTTGGTAATAGTTAATTCCATCAAAGACTAAATTGATTTAGCATAAAGACCAAATTAACAATACTATTTTTGCCTAATATAGATGGTTGATGACTCAGGTCAAATTAGTCATGCTAAATCTACTAATCTAAAAATAAATCTTTCAACTCTTCTTTAAAAAAAAAAAAAAAAAAAAAAAAAAAATTTGGCATTTAGCATTATTTTAGCAATTATTTAGTTAGTTGTCAAGTTTGCAAAACTATTTTGCAAACTAAAATCTCGAGGATTTGAAACTCGAGTTCAGTGAAGGAACTCAAGTCTCTAAACCTCGAGTTCAAAGTTGTGGTGACCTGATGTGGAAGAAAAAAATGCATGTGGATCTCGAGTCTCCTAGACTTGAGTTCCTGTGTTGGGTTCATGGGTCTCTTCTTCTTTCTTTTTCTTCTTCTTCTTCTTCTTCTTCTTCAGATCTTCTTCTTTCTTCTTCTTCTCTTCTTCAGATCTTCTCCTTCTTTCTTCTTTCTTCATTCTTCTCTAAGATTTGTAAAAGCAAAACTCAAAGACTCGAGTTCTACATGTATAAATATTTCCACAACAGCCTTCCAAAGCATCAAAATCAAGTGTGTTAGACTTGATTTCCCACAGCAAATTTGACTCTAATAGACTCGAGATGCTAGTTTTCTAAATAATTTCGAAAACATGTTAACTAACAAAATTATTAGCAAAATGGTGTTAAAGTCCCAAAAAAAAAAAAAAATCCGCAAATTCATGCACAATCCTTATTTTCCAGTGTAGAGTTTGTAGGCCTTTGGGCTTTGGCCCTTTTTTTTTTTTTTTTTCATTTGTTTTCCTTTTGCTTCTTTCTCTAGGTTCCTCTCTTGAAAAATTAAGTTCTCTTTTATTTTCTTCCTCTATCCATGGATTCTCCCATCCTCCATTGGCAGTTCATATTTTGAGAATTATGTTACTCTTCCGATAGTGAAAGATCAAGACTTGCTTCAAGATCCAACTCATCTCAAATTTTTTCAACATATCACAATTGACTAATATTTGAAAATTTTCGTTCAAATTTACAAATGACTGAATTAAAATTAACAACTTTAAGCAAATGTGTGGACTGTGGAGTATGTTAATGTCACCAAAATTAACTGGTGGCACTCTTGTGTTTTACCACAATCGATCTCCCTACTAATTGAGTTATGTAGATTGTGAGCATGAAGAAATTCATCTTCCAAGTTCACGTTCATCTCTCATCACTTAACCATTACCAAATTTTCCTCACAAGTTAACTAACACTTTATAGCATTCACCGTGTTGGGTTAGGTTGTAAGCATGGAGGCAAACAACCATGGATGGACTACCTTGTTAACAGATCAAGGGAGCCACGACAAACCACTCCTAATTTTTATATTTTTACATGTGTGTGTGTGTGTGTTAAAAATTGATTTTGCAAAACTTATACTTGACCCTCTTTTTTTTTTTTTCACTCAATTCATGAATTTCAATCACAATTATAAAATTTTACAAGTAAAAAAAAAAATGGAGCGACCATGTGTTTGGATCAACGGAGTTAATACCATATTGGAAGCCGTTTCAGTTTGGTTAAAGAAACGAAATATTTCAGTACTGGTTAATATTAGTATACCGTTTCGAGATTACTACTAATTATATATATATATATGTATATTACTAGTTAATATCTTTAAAATTATAAATTTTCTTCTCACATATTTTTATTTTTATTTTTTAGAAAACATATGTCACCCATCAAATCAATCTATCAATCAATAATAATAATGGTAATCTATGATTTCAAAAAAAGAAACCAATAATATATAAGTACATTGATTTGACAACAAAATAGTGGGAGCCATTTATGAGGACGAGAGTCACTAGTGTGAAAGCTTGCCTCAAGGCCATTTGGTTAACCCATATGATTGTATACTTGTCTTTTCACTTGGTCACATGACCATGTGGGGGTAAAGAGTGAAGATAAAGACAAGTCCGTTCACTTCTCGTCTCATTTTAAATTTTCATCAAATATTTATGTGGGATGAAATCCAAAAGGTGAAATAGGAAAATAAGAAGGAAAAAAGAGAAGAGGCTGGGCAGATTTAGGGGTAAGAGCAAGACTGAGAAGAAGTAAAAGTAATAGCAAATAAGGCTTTGGTGTTCTGCAGCAACAACGACTGCTAATTATATATATATTTTTTAATTATTGGTTAAAATCTTTAAAGTGATAAATTTACATCTCACATATTTTTATTTTTATTTTTTAGAAAACATATGTCACCCATCAAATTAATCTATCAATCAATACTAATAATGGTAATCTATGATTTCAAAAAAGAAAACCAATAATATATAAGTACATTGATTTAACAACAAAATAGTGGGAGCCATTTAGGAGGACTAGATTCACTAGAGTGAAAACCTGCCTCAAGGCCATCTGTCCAAAGCTTTAACCCATATGATCGTATACTTGTCTTTTCACTTGGTCACATGACCATGTGGGGGTAAAGAGTGAAGATAAAGACAAGTCCTTTGACTTCCCATCTCATTTTAAATTTTCATCAGATATTCACATGGGGTGAAAACCAAAAGGTGAAAGAGGAAAATAAGAAGGAAAAAAGAGAAGAGGCGTGGCAGATTTGGGGGTGAGAGCAAGACCAAGAAGAAGAAGTAAAAGTAACAGCAAATAAGGCTTTGGTGTTCTGCAGCAACAACAACTGCCTTAAATCTAGTTTTACAAAACCTTCTTCTTCCTCTACTTCTTCTCAACCCTCTTGTTTCCCAAAAATTTGCAAAAAAACCAAAACTCTTGTTTCGTTTCAGTATCCAATTATAGGCCGAAACCCAGTATATATCCCGGTATGGCTGAAATGGGTCCAATATGCCAGTATTCAAACTAGCATGAAACATCAGTGTTTCTGTATCAGTTTATGCTCAGGTACGATAAATTCTGGCTGTACTGGCCAGTACGGTACAAAATCAACTCCCTTGATTTGGATGCCATGTCTTACAATATGGACTAATATGTATAGGATTAGTGTGTAGAAAAATGAAAGTTGTGAATGATTTAATAAATCCAAAAAATAACCTACACACAAACAAAATATGTTTGTATAACATGATTTACTAAATGATATTTTCTTACATATAACAAAGTGTTTATATATATATATATAGGGATAATAACACTCCCCTCCCTTGAAATTTGGGAAAACTGCACTCCATCCCAAATTTAAAGGGAAAAAACACTTTCTCCTCTTGATATCTGATTGACAAAACTTTGCTAAATTAATATTAAAAATGTTATGTACTAACATGTCCTTTGTTTAAGGGCAAGTTTCAAGAATTATCCTACGTTTCAAAATTTTAATTGAAGTGTATTTTAAAATATTAAGTATGATTTTTTTTTCTTTTTTCAACGAGTTATAAAGAGATTAGCCGTTGCGAGTGTTTTGGTGCTTGATAAATTTTGCACTTTTATTCTAAATTTATCGGGTTTTTTTTTTCTAACTTTTGTAAAGAGATTCTTATAGAAATTTAGAATATTTCTTTAATAATATAAACAAAAGGGGGGGAGTGTTAATTATTTTTCAATCTCAAGGGAGAGGAATGTTTTTTTTCCATTCAGGTTTGAGATTGAGTGTCACTCCCTCAAACCTCAAGGGAGGAGAGTACAATTGCCCCAATATATATATATATATATATATCAACATTTGTTGTTGCTTCTAAAAGGGAAAAAAATGTCCATATCTCTAATTTTTTGAAATTAAATTTTTTCAAAAAAATATAGAATTTTTTTTTTTTAATCATGGTATAAGAGTAATTAGAGGAAAGAAACAATAAAATTTTTAAATTTTTTATGAAATACATTAATGCAATTTAAATAAATGAGTTATTTAATGTGTCACGACCCAAACCTGTACTTCAGGATTTAGAGCATGACCGGCATGTTAATATCAAGTTTACCAATTATGATTGTGCTTGGTTGGAAAACTGAAGGGGCTTATCAAGAATTTGTTCCTTGAATTCCTGCTTATTTTCTTACATAAAACCATAATATACAAAAATGGTGGAAACCTTGAGATTTCGTTTCCTTTAAACTTGGAAGATTACCACCTGGTTGAAACTTAGGGTATCTGTGTAAATATTACATAGCTAAACATCTAACAGAACTCTTATTACAAACCTAACCCCAAAGACATACACAGGAGTTCAAAACAAACTAAGATACTGAATTACATCTGTGCTCAAGGATCAAGTACATCTTGATTCCTCCTATACAACAAAAGAGCTAAACTACTATACAACAAAAACTCTACATTCTAACAAATGAGAATTCATGAACTCCTTGCCACCTCTAACACTCTCGCTGCTTCTAGGAAGAACCTGTACACTGAAATATAAAAGGGTGAGCTGCGAAGCCCAGTAAGGTTTTTAAGCTCCATGGGCCTTTGATAAGAATGCTTGTAAATCAAATATTTTATGGACATTCAGATAGGAGAACGTTTTTCATGCATAGTATTTCATAATATTCATAATAACAACTTACACATTTTTCATAGAGAAATAATTGTTCTCTTTTTCTTATCATATTAATACTACAAAATATTTCAGACTAATTTCTTTTCATTTCTTAGAAAGTCACTAAAATTTATATTAACTCTTTAAAATCATATAAAATAATCATTTCATTCATAAACCTCTTCTCATAAAATATTATGACATTTAACGTAAACTTATACTTTAATTGAGCGCGGACGCACCGCCATCCTCAATGCATACTTTAATTGAGCGCGGACGTACCGCCATCCTCAATGCATATTTTAATTGAGCGCGGACGAACCGCCATCCTCAATACATTCTTTAATTGAGCACGGACGAACCGCCATCCTCAATACATTCTTTAATTGAGCGCGGACGTACCGCCATCCTCAATTGAACAACTCACAAAACATATATCTTTACTTAAATCATTTTATATATAATATCTTTAATTAAAAGGTTTTACTGCATAATACTTTTTGCAATAATCTTTATACTTATCAAAAGCACATATCTCAAATTCCTTACCTGAAAACAGAAGACGGGAGAGATTGTACAAGAGGAGCTCAAGTGTCCGTGTTCTCGTTCTCGTCACCAATTTTCTTGTTCTTGATGGGAATTAGAGGTAGAGAGCTTGAGAGAATTTTCTTTCTTTTGGTTTAGGACCCGTGGGAATGAAAGGGAGAGAAGAGTTAAGAGAATTTTCCTTCTTTTGGTGTGTGTGAACCCTTGGACTTGAGGGAAGACTTAAGAGAGCTTCCTAGCTCTTTCCTTAAGAGAAAAGTGATAGGTCACAATTTGAATGACCCCTTGTGATTAACCCTAATTAATTAATTTAGTCAAGTAATTAATTAATCAATTAATCATGCAATTTTATGGACGCACAAACAAATCACCAATCAACTAAATATGCAGCAGAAAATAAATAACACGGTGATTTGTTTACGAATGGGGAAAACCCTAATGGCAAAAACCCCACCGGGTGATTTTCAGGTCACCACTCCTGAAACTCCACTATTATCAAATCAAGCGGTTACAAGTAAAGGAATCCCAAGTACCTTACCAACCTACAGTTGAACCCTTACCCCAATACCCAATTGGACTTGATCTATAGTGACAGTCTCCACCTTTGATGCACGGCTCCCAAGTACGTGACTAACCAATGTGCGGATCCAAGTACGCGACTTCAGAACACCAACTGAGGAAGAATGGTTGGCTGCAAAGTTAAAAAATCTGATTTTGCATGGATCCGTAGGAAAATGAGAGGAAGAGTTTCTTGGAAGTTCCATTTGTCTTGAGAAAAGTCAAAAGAAGAAACTAGGTGGAGTTTGTTCATTGCATGGCTAAGTCTTGGTCTTTGGAGTTTGTCATCATGCATAAAACTTTGGCATTATGTGTGTTGAATTTCCATTGGTTGCATGGGTGGGTAAAATTTCAATCATAATATCTCATGCATCATACATATTTAAAACACCAACAACTATATATATATATATATCTCATAACTAAACCACCTAATATAGTTTTGCACATACTTAGTATATATTTATAATACAATTAGTCATTAAATTATTTATAATCTTTACAATTCTTATTCAAATGTATTATAAAATAATATGCTTATCAAATACTCTTATATTAATTATAGAAAAGGAAGTGTTTAAAATAATAATTAACTATTTAAACACATAGTTTAACTATTAATTTGGGTCGGGGTGTTACATAATGTATAAGAGTAATTAGAGTAAACAAAAATGATAAATTAGACTAAATAGTCATCTAATAAATGTGTTACATGTTTTTGGTAAAAATTAGGGGGACCATTATTTAAATTTACATTTTTTTACCAAAAATATAAAAGGGGGGAAGGATTTTTCAAATTTCAAGGGGGGTCATGGCCCCCCTCCCTCTGCCCCTAATTGCAACCTTAGCCCACGTATCTTTATTGGACCAAACTTATGTAAATTGATGAGGCAGTGTTTAATGCCACTAGGGGTGTGCATAGGTTAGGTTGGGTCGAGTTGAGAGGATTTTTTAACCCAACCTACAATGGTGGGTTAAAAAAATTCAACCCAACCCAACCCAACCCACATGGGTTGGGTTGAACCCATGGGTTGGAAAACTTTTTTTTATTACTATTATTATTAAATTGAGCAGAAAAAAAAATATCACACCTGCCACCTGAGTTGATAAAAAAAATATACATTAAAATATGAACTAATTTTCCAATTCAGTTATACATTAATATATGAATTAATATATATTAATATTGGCTTTTATATAGGATAGGAGGAAGAGCTGGTTATTTAAAAAAAAATTATTAATTATATAATATATTTTAAATATATATTAAATATATTCGTGGGTCGGGTCGGGTTTGGAATTTTATGACCCAAACCCAACCTGACCCGCTATAAAAAAAAAAAAAAAAATTTGTAACCCAACCCGACCCACCAAGCCCTAAAAACCAACTCAACCTGACGGGTTGGGTCGGTGGGTTGGCTGCACACCCCTAAATGCCACTCAAAATAATGGTTCAACTTAATATATTTTTCCCTTAGAACAAGGATAATACATTTAAAGTAGCCACTTATTTATTAAAGTGAAAAAAAAAAACAAAAAAAAACCATATGATAAGAATAAGCCTCACCATTTTATTGATAAAATTGTATAATTTACATCTGTTTAAATATAATAGGAACATTACATGGCTTGAATCCTAAATAGGCTTTGAGGAAAATTACATAGCTTGTTGTCCTAGTTACATTATAAAATTATGAAAATTACTCATGACAAGACCTAGTTTATGAACCATTGATCTAAGTTATAAGGTTAAAAGTCAAGGATCTTGTAAATTAGCACCTCTCCATACACAAAGTACATGGGGTCTAGGGGAATGAGTTCGAATTACAGGATTAACATCATAGTGTAATTAGCTCTGTAAAAATAGTTTTAAGGTGAAAAAGCGTTAGGCGCACACCTTGTCCAATCAAGGGCAGACCTAGAATTTCAAGTTAGGGGGGGCCGAAGTATAAAAAAGAAAGAAAAAAAAAATCCAAATAGGTATTCAAATAGTACTAACAAATTATCAACGAAGATCAATACACAAAATCATTGTTTCTTAATACATTAAGATGCAATCATTTACCAACAAGACAAAATAATACAAAATAAATCAAAATAATATTATTTCTTAAGAGCATCAACTGTTGCCAAAAAAAAAAAAAAAAAATCACAAACCAAAACTTACTTTTGCTACTTTAATTAGCATTTGTAGGGATAAGGCCCAAAAACGGATTGGGCATTGGGCCTTATCCGAGAATGTTGGGATGTCCACGGAGAGACAAATAGTAGAGGGTCATTCCAGCTTAGTGCCTCATGAGTAAGAAAGGAGTAGAAGATAGTCCGAGGAGTAATATCTCCTCGGACAAGACGAACACTACTCCTTTACATATTCCAACAACAAAAATGACTTCAATAGAGGCACCGGTGTCCAAGACATGTTACATAAACCCATGAGAAGGAATGAGACCCAAAAATATCCAAGGAAAGGGTGCTACCTCCGCATTAAATGCATTGCAGTTACTTTTGTTGCCGCATTTATGTGGAGAAGATCCCTGAACAGTGTTTGCTTGGTCACTGCAACTCACAGAGGGGCCAGAGTAGATGTTTGATGGGACAAGTACTCAAATAGCAACCTAAATTATTGACAAGTGTAGGGTAAAGATTGTCCAAGAGGGACTATATAATATGAGAGAACCTCCATGAGAGAGGGGACAAAAGAAGAAATAGAGAAGGAACATTGTAACAATGAGAATTGCACCTGTAATCAATTCCATTAGTTTATAAGAATATTTGCCTCCTCGGACAACACATACACCTAGCTTTACGTGTTTTGCTCTTGCATGATGATCTTTCAAACTTGTCCTAGCCGTTGTTAATTTCACTAAAGCCCAGTTCTACAACCCGCTCTCTACAAATTTATTGTTTTGGGCTATTTGGGCTTAGGTCCATACTCCTTTTGGGCCAAGAGTTCAAATTAAGTCCATACAATTTGTGCTGTCTATAGGGAGAACTTGTGTGATAGTGAGGACAACGGTTAAAAATGGCAGAACTAGGTCCACAACAAGCAGAATCGAGGGGATCCCAACATGGTGACCCTTTTGTTAACCTTGAGAAGGGAGGTGACCGTGAAGGAAGTGTGCATACCACACATACTGATAGGAGTCAATCTTGAGGTGGAAGCCATATCTCCCATGCAAAAAGCAACAAGGGCATGCAACTGGAAATTGACTAGCTAAAACGGGACTTGTGCCATGCAAGAAGAAAGCGAGCTTCCCCAAACTATGATATTTCCTCTGAGGACGAAAGGGACGTTAATTACAAGCAAAGGTCCCAAACCCCCGCCCAGCGAGTCCTTCTCCTATGAAGAGGAGCACCATCGTGAGCAGCGGTATAAAAGCCCGCCACATAAGGGCATGGGAAATGATGCTGTGAGCAGGGCCCTAAACCAAATTTCCAAGTCGCCTTTCAGGCGTAAGATTGAAGATGCAAGACTCCCTCGGCATTTTAATCAGCTAACATTCACCATCTATAATAGTCGAACAGATCCTGTGGAGCACGTGAGCCGTTTCAACCAGAGAATGGCTGTATATTCCAAGGACGAAGTCTTGATATGTAAAGTTTTCCCATCCAGTCTAGGACCCGTCGCGATGGGATGGTGTGGACGACTAAATTTCTCGGTTCGAAATAAATCAAACAAGTAAAATAGTTGCACAAATGCGAATTTGTATTGATGATTGTGGTACAATTCTCTGTGATTACAAAAGAGTTATCCTCTTATTCGATCTCCTTGCAAGACTTATTGATTTAGATTTGTGGTAATGTGATTGTGACTTGAACACAAAATATCCTTCAATTTGGTTGAGGGATGGATCGAAGATTGCTAAAACGGAATTATAATGAATCTCTGGCTATGAGCTTGTTAGAAATCCTTTGTTCTTCACGTTCTTCGTGTTCTTCGTGTGTTCTTTGTGTTCTTGGATTTGTGGTGGAAGTTCTTCGGGGCTTTAAAGGCTTGAATCCATAAAGCTTCACTGATTTGTGATTTGTTGGTGTTTTCGGACACTTTAGGCTTGATTCCCGCAAACTTTTGGATCTAGGTGGATGATTTGGATGATTTCTCTTCGAATGTTCTTCGTATTCGAAGTTGAAGTTCTTGAAGTTCTTGGAGGCTTTAGAGCTTGGTTCCGGCAGAGCTTCTGGACTTCTGAGTGCTTCAAATGATTTGGTGTCCTCTCCAAATCTCTAGATCTCCTTCAAATGCCTTAGGAAGGCTTCTATTTATAGCATTGTTATTAATACCGTTTCGGACCCCGTTTCAGTTTGTCCAGTGGAATGGAATATTTCGGTACCGGCCGATTTCGGCGTACCGTTTCAGGGTGTTTCAGGGTTCTTAAAAAATAATTTATATATATCCTTGTTGAACATAAAATTGTCAATTCTAATAAATAAATAACTAAATATCAAATAATACAAATCATTTAGTCTTAACTCTTAAGTCTTAAACATCAATATAACATCATACAATAAGAAGATTTACAAGACAATAACTAAATATAAAAAAATACAAGATTTACTCATCCTCCTCATCATCATCCATGAGAGAATGATCAAATTCATCATCAAAAGAACTCCCAAGAACTACCAACACCCATTGGACCTTTACTCTTTTTTTTTAACTAGGAGATCAGTGACTGGCTATAGCATCTTCATTGGTGATTCTTTGGTATCATGGAAATCAAAGAAGCAATCCACAGTATCAAGATCCTCAGCTGAAGCTGAGTACAGATCCATGGCAGTGGCAACGTGTGAAATAGTATGGATTTTATACTTTCTCAAAGATATTGGAGTGAATCATGAGAAGGAGGCTTTATTATTCTGTGATAGTCAAGCTGCATTGCATATCGGTTCCAACCCAGTCTTCCATGAGAGGACAAAACATATAGAAATTGATTGTCATGTGGTTAGAGATAAGGTGTTGGAGAAAGTGATTAAGCTAAATCATGTTAGATCAAACTGTCAATTGGCTGATCTACTCACTAAAGCCTTGAATTACAATCAATTTTCAACTCTTATTGGAAAGATGGGGATGCTTAATATTCATACACCTGCTGCTCTTGAGGGGGAGTATCAGAGTTTAGATGAAACTGAAGCCACCAAGATCAGTAGCAAGAGCAGAGATGCTGAGTGTATAACAGAGCATAAACGACAGATCAAAGAAAATGAAGAAAGTGTTGAAACGACTTGTAGCTTAGCATGTTTTAAACCTCCTTAAGTGTTAACACGTGAACTAATCAGTTAGTCCTGTAGCTTGCACGTGTAATAAGTTGTTATTTCTGTTAGTTAGTTATCCTTGCGTTCACACCTGTACAAATGAGTATATATGTGTAGTCTGTGTAGTCATTGATGCATATATGAAAATACAGATTTCTTTTCTTGATTCTGTGATAATATATCCCCAACATACAATTTTATTTATTTATTTTTTTTAATGTAAAGAGGAGTTTTATTTAAAAGTAAGACATATTACTGCTCATAAACAAAATTTGGGCATGTTTCATGTACAAAAATTCTGTCTTGTTATGAGCTTCCCTTCTTGGCCAAGCCATCAGCAACCATGTTGGCCTCACGATATGTGTGAAGTTGAAGGACGATCCACTCTCGCCTTCGCTTAAAAAAAAAATTCCTGCAGTCATCAATTAACAGAACAAGATGTGTGACCCTTTTGTTAGTCAATGTAAAACCAAAGTAGAGTCTATGCAAAGATTGACATGTTTGAAACCTAGGTTCCAAGTTAAGTTTAAACCAAATCTAACAGCTTCCAGTTCTGCAACATTTTTAGTTGTGATGCCTAGATTTATAGAGGATCCCTTAATCCATTGACTAGTGTGGGTACAAATAACCCCTCCACCTCCAGTGTTTCCTGGGTTACCATTGGAGCTACCATCCGCGTTCAAGGTGACAAAAGGCTCCATAGTAGGATTTTGGCAAAATTTGCCAAATAGCACAATTTAAGAAACATTTTTGAAGAATAGCACCCAAACAAAATTATTTAGTTATGTAGCACATTTTTAGAACTCGAGTTTCAAGCAACACACCAAGCAAAGGAGTTCATATTGCTTGGAACTCGAGTTCCAAAAATGTACTACATAACTAAATAACTTTATTTAGGGTGTTTTTTCTTAAAATTTTGCTAAAATTGTGCTATTTGGAAATTTTCACCACGAATCCATGTAATGAGTTTGTTTATTTTCATGCTTATTTGTTCTATAGGATATGCTGTGTAATAAAATCCAACTTACGATTTGCATGGGACCTATAAACAATAAAAAAAGAACTAGAAAATAGCATGCCAAAAAGTTAAGTGGACAACAACAACACGCGTATGCTATCTTCTCTTTTTGATAATGTACATGCTACCTTCTTCTTCTTCTTCTTTAAGGCTGCTAAAATGACTAAATAGTCATTTTAGCAACCAAAACACTAAAAATGCACACCACAACGAAGATGTTAAAGCTAAAAAAATTTTAGTGATAGCTACAGTGAGCTGCTACCTCTAGTAGCTCACCGTAGCAGAATGGTATAAGCAAAAAAAATTTTAAAAATTTATTCCCAAACGTTCACTTCTCACTCACACGCATATTTTTTTTCTTTTCTCTCTTTTCTTTTTCTTTCTCCTCTCTCACTTCTCCCCTATTACAGATACCGCATTTTGTACCTATTAATAAATTTTGGTCCCTGGCCCCAATAATGAGTTTGACATATGTCAACCAAGGGTAATTAAAGAGTTCACAATAGTTTGGAAGTAATCACAACTCAAAAGTGCTCAAATCACTTTGAAATCAATACTAAAAAATGACATTTGCTCACTGTTTTGACCATATATTTTGATCCACGAAGAAGTCTTAAGTAAGGTTTGTTTCATTGGAAAGTAGACATCATGAGCTTCAATTTGAACACAAATTTTTCCTGATTTGGACTCATATTGAGTAAGTTATAACCATTTGAAGTTGGGCCAACTGAGCAGTCCGATTTTCTAAGTTTTAAAACATTATTTTAAGAGCCCAAAACATCATACTTTTGATGTGGGCCAGACCATAAACCATTGAGAATGTCCAAAGATCATTAAAAACCCTAAAAACCCTAATTTTAACTTATAAATACTTATCTTATGTCTCCAATCAAAACTCTAGCTAGAGAGAGTTATTTTTTGGCCTCCATCTTCTCAAAAACCTTAATTCTCTTTTCCAAAACTCACACACAGCCCCTTAGCATGTTTTTAACAAATTAAAAAACCTCTCTTTAGTTAGTTCTAAGGCAGAAACTATTTTCCAAAATTGATTTCTCAAAACCTTTTTCAAATCTTTTTTTTGTTCTTGAGTTGTGATTACTAACAATTGTGGTGTTCTTTGATTATCTTTGTCTTCTCCATCTAATCTTTGTGTTATAGGCACTGAGGGGTCGGTTAAACAACTTCAAATCTGTGATTCTAAAGGAAGGTGAATCTCTTTTCCATGGTTTCCCACTTTGCTTAATATGATTCACATGATTTTCTTGGTATAGTTTCTCCATTTTGTTATATTTGATTTGTTTGATGTTCTTAATTATGTTTGATATGTTTTAATATGATTTTAGGTTGTTTATAATCTGTTTTAGGTTGTTCTCGATTCATTATTTTGATTTTATGAAAAGTATAACATGCATGTTTATTTTATGTTAGTTTAGAATACTTGTTGATTTTGCTTCATATTTATTTGTTTATATTGATGTTTGTTTTATTTGCTTCATGTTAGTTTAAGTGTTTAGGGTTCTAACATACTTGTTTGATTTCTGTTTAATATCTTTGAATGATTAATTCTATAAAAATATAATTTTTCGAATCTATGCTAAAGGATGTGTACGAATCTTTGAGCATGCGTGTTCATGGTTTAATCATGCATACACATAGTTGAATACACGTACGCAACCCAAACCCAGATTAGGGCTGTGGGAGGTCCAAGGACCGAAGAGGATTAGAGTATGGAATATCTTGTGTAATCCCACTCGAAGAAGTATATCAACTCCGAGGACTTCGTCGACCCAAGGATGGGAGTACAGACAGGGTAGTTAGTGTCTCATGAAAGCCTGGGGGGAAGAAAAAGGACCATAAGAGGGGCAAAGATGGTGGGAGGAAGCTTCCTAGAAAGGTATGTCTGCCCCCTCTGCATTGAATGCCCTGGAACCATCTTATTAGCTGCATTAATGAGGAAATGACACCTAAACAGTGACTTCACAGCTAGCAGCCCCTTCTACCACCTTCAGTAGAACTTTGATGGGATAATTATCTTGAGAAAAGCCTAGAAGCGTACAGGCGGAGGGTTAGGATGCAAGGAGGAAGGATATATAAAGGAGGGGAACCTCCAAGATATGGGGGGTTAAACATTTTTTTCCTCGAAGAAGTAGTGAAGTGAACAGTGCAAGATATTATGTAAAATATGGTATATTCGTGTATAAGAAACCAATCCTCAGACAAACTCAAGGAGGGCACTATTCTTGGCAACCACTTGAATTACATCTCTCTATTACATTGAGTTCTTCGGCCTTAAACTTGAGCTTAATTTTGAATTGCACCTAAATTGTTTTCCCACTCTCTATAGAAATTCTATTATTTGGGCTTGGTTTGAAGGACAAGACATCACTGTTCTTAATGGGCTTGGACCTTCATTTTCTAAGTACTTACAATTGGCGCCGTCTATGGGAATTTAGTGCGAGGACCACTTTGCTAATTTAGAGCGAATGAGAGATAGGGAGTGCAATCCCACACCAAGTGTTAGGGTGGAAATGCAATATACAGAGTGCACTGAGAAGAGCCATTCCAGAACTGGAAGCCATGTTTCGCATGAGCAAGAGACACAGAATCAAATGAAGGATCCGATGAAGGAAGGGACCAAACCTATAAACAAGGATCTAGGACACTTCTCAGTGAATCTTTCTCCTCATCCTTGCATTTAAAGAAGTTAGTGAAGCATAGGAGAAGACGAGGAGAAAGCTCATCCCCTATGTTAGGACATATGTGGTTCACATGTTAAGAACATATGTCATTCTTTTATGTAATTGGCTAGTCCTTTGACAAAACGCGTTTTACTTGTATTTGGGTAGATCTAGGATGTGTTGAAATACTTCAAGAAACCATGTTTCAAGATCAAATGTTGAAGCCTTCAAGTCTATCCAAGATTCAAGCTGCTGTCATTAAATCTCGATAACTAGCTTGACAGCTAGCATCTATCGAGACCTGTAGAGCTGTTCAGCCCCGTGGCTCGACAGCAACTCGACAGATAGGGTATCTGTCGAGGTTTATGAAAAATAGAATTTTAGTTCTGTTTTGACTCTAATCTATGTTTATGTGTTTGGGCCTTCTTTTATCCTAACCCTAGACATATAAAATGATTGTTTTAAAGGCCGACAAAGAGTACACAAGTTGCACAAGTATTTAGCAAAGTCTGTTCAAGCAATTTGTTACCAGAGACAAAGTTTTGTCCTAGTTCATATCTTTTGAAGAAGTTGCTATATATGTGCACCTTTAGGTTTTGTGACCAAGCATCTTCTTAATCTTCATCATGGATGAACTGAAAAACTTTGCAGCCAATAACTTTTTCTAGTTGGTGATTGAAGTCACGTACTAGGATCCGCGCAATTGGTTAGTCACATACTTAGGAGCCGTGCATCAAAAAGGGAAAATTGTCACTACTGAACAAGTCCAATTGGGTATTGGGGTAAGGGTTCAACTGTAGGTTGGTAAGGTACTTGGGATTCCTTTACTTGTAACCGCTTATTGTGATAATAGTGGAATTTCGAGAGTGGTGACCTGAAAATCACCCGGTGGGGTTTTTGCCGTCAGGTTTTCCTCATTTGTAAACAAATCACCGTGTTATTTATTTTCCACTACATTATTAGTTTATTGGTGATTTGTTTGTGCTACCACGTATTTGCCTGTTAATTAACTTAATTAATTCACTTGGCTAAATTAATTGGTTAATTCATCACAAGGGATTGATTCATTTTTGGCCTATCAGTGGTATCAGAGCAGGCACACTCTGATTAGGTTTAATCTTTATTGTGTTGATCCATTGACCCCTGTTTGTCATGGATAGAGGACAGCCGTTAATTATACCTCCTTTATTTGATGGCACTAACTATGCATACTAGAAAGTACGCATGAGAGTTTTCTTGCAGTCTTTAGATGAGAAAGTGTGACAAGCTGTAAAGATTGGCTGGACCAAGCCAAAAGAAGCGTCGGCCAATTAGGATGAAGCCAAGATCAAGGCAGCAAACTTCAACAGCAGAGCGTTGAATGCCTTATTTAGCGCAGTCACCAATGAGGAGTTCAAGAAGATATCCTCTACTGAAACTGCTAAGGAAGCATGGACCATCCTTCAAACAACCTATAAGGGTACAAAGGCTGTCAAAGATTCAAAGTTTCAGAGGCTCACTGCAAGCTTTGAAGAGATAAAAATGGAGGAGGATGAGTCATTCGATGAGTTCTATGTCAAGCTCAAAGACATAGTGAACTCAGCCTTCAATCTTGGGGAAACCATTCCTGAACCCAAGCTTGTGAGGAAAGTGTTTAGATCTCTATCCGAGAGATTCCATGCGAAGATAATGACAATAGAGGAATCAAAGGATATTGACAAGATTCCTTTGACTAAACTGGTTGGAAACTTGCAGACCTACGAGCTAGGGTTATCTACGACTGGCAAGTCGGGTAAAGGCAAGAGCACGGCCTTAAAGGCAAAGAGCAGTGACACAGATGAGCCTTCCGATGATGAAGATTCTAAGATGAAGTTCTACATTACAAGGCAGTTCAAGAAGTTTATGAAAAATGCCAATGGGAGGAGCTTCAACAAGGACCGCAAACAATCCAGTTCTTCTCAGTTTAAGGGCCAAGACAAAGGGAAAAAGAATACTAAGGATGGCGGTCAGTATACTGTTCCGACAGGACCAAAGTGTTTTAGGTGTCATGGATTCGGTCACATGAAGCAAGAATGCCCCACATATCTCAAGAGCATTGGAAAGAGTAAGGCACTTGCTGTAACCTTGAGTGACACTGAGCCTGAGGATGATTACGATGATGAGGATGACGGAATCTTGAATGCCTTCACTGCCACAGTCAATCCTATTGAAGGGATTGTTGAAGACGTGGAAGAAGAAGAAGAATTGGTGGATTCTAAGTGTGAGAAAATGGATGATCAAAATAATATCCATACAGTCTATGAGAAACTGTACAAGCTTTCTAAGAAGTATGAGAAACTATATAGGTTGGCCACCGAGAAACTTGGTAATGTGGAACTTGATCATGAAGAGCTATCCACAAAGTTTGATGAAGCTAATCAGACTATTGGAGCACTAAGGTTTGAGAACAATTTCTTGGCTGAGAATATCAAGAAGCTTGAAGCAGAGCTGTTTCAAGTCAGAGCTCAATTGGAGAAGACTTCAAGTGCAAAGCTTGATGAAATGCTTAGCATTCAAAAATCTATTTTAGATCGAACAGGTTTAGGGTATGGTCTTTCTTCCTCTAATATTGCTTCTACTAATGCTGCTGTTTTTGTTCCTCCTGCAATAATACTGAAATTGAGAACACTAATGTTAAAACTGAATTAGCTAATGAGAACTTAGACAAGGGTAAATCTATCTTAGGAGCACCCCATAAGCAAGATAAAAAAGATGTAAAAAATTCCTTGGGCTAAGAAGGCTAACTCTTAAAAACCTAAATAGAAAAAGCAGCATCTCTGTCATCATTGTAGAGCTGCCGGTCATACTCAACCAAATTGCTATAAGTGGTTAGCCACTCAATAGAGCAATGGCATGATAGCATTTGGAAGCCAGAATCAACCTCAATCCTCTCTTGCTCCTCTTGGAGATCTTCTCAAAACCCTTATGTTCCTTTCAAACTTGAACAGTTTTAATTCTTCCCCCTCACCGCTGGTTCAAGGGTTTAATCAAAGGAAGGGTTCTTCCAAAGTGTGGAAGAAAAAGGGCTCCAAGTGATTCTGTCACTTTCTTCTATCTTCTTGTTTTTGTTATTGCATTACTTGTGTGTTTTGCATTTATTTTGAGTCAGTCTAGTTTTATACTTTACTTTGTTTAACATGTTTTTGCTTGTTTGTTTTCATTTTTTTTTTTTTGATATAAAAAATTTATAAAAAGAATTGAAAAATCAGAAAAAATACAAAAACAGTGTGTGTTTTGTATACTTTGGTACTTGTGTACCTTGGATGGCCATTGAAACAAAGTTTTCTAAACTTTGTTTCTTTTGTAACTTAGATGAGCATCTTTATGCATAACTAAGCAAGTGAGCTTTGTGGCTCTTGTTTGTGATGAGTAATATTAAGTTATCTCTTGAACTTAATACTCGTATCACTCTTTTTGGCGGGATGGACTAGAAAATCCTAAGAGAAATGCATAAATAACCATCTTACCACTGTTGTCTGCCAATCATGAAAGACACTTGTATGCTTCAGCATAGCAAAAGTGCAGTGTCAATGACGTTTGTGTGCTTCGGCATAGCAAAATTGGAATGTCAAATATCAATGGGTATTTCTTTCCTCTCTCTCTCATATACCCATGCAAGATATTCTAAATAAAAGAAAAATATGCAAAGAAAATAAAAAGCAAAAAGATTAAAAATGCTTTTAAATATGATTGTAAGCGTGTATTCTAGGAGATATGGGAGTTATAGGATGTACCTCGAAAGTGATAGTCCCTATCAAACAGTTATGATTGTGTGTAAGTTAAAGTGATTTTCTCATATCTCAAATCGTCATAACATGTATGCACTTATGCAATCTTAAGATGTTTTTCACACACAACACAAAATATTCTTTGCTACTCTTGATACATGTATAGGTATAATGTGATTTGGCCATCACAAGGTTTTACATGTGCTAATGTATGCTTACTAATCTGTCTTGACTTGTTTTTGAAATATAAAATTGGTTAGATTTGTTGTGTGTGTGTGTGTGTGTGTGTGTGTGTGTTTAGGATCCATGTGCTTAAAATTCTTGTTGAGAGATGTTTTTGAAAATCTAATATGTTGATTGGATCATTAGTTGAGTTGCATGCCGGATTGCATTCATGTCTATGTTTTTCTTTTCTCGAAAAAATGTTTTCAAAAGCTGGCTCGACACCTCCTCGACACCTCATCGATACCTAGATATCTGTCGAGCTTCTCAAGCTTTTTCTTATCGTAATCTCGACACCTCTTCAACAGCTGGTGGATCGATCGAGAAAGTTCCTGGACTCTCGATAGCTTCTCGACACCTGGTGGATCGATCAAGATTTCTTAATCGTGTCTGATGATTTCTTCCTCGATACCTCTCGACAGACTGATCCATCGACGTTATGTTTTCTTGACACCTGTCTCAATACCCCTCAACACCTCTATTGTCGAGATTTAGTGAGGATCTATATAAGCTCCTCGTGCGATCCAGAACTCATTTCTTTTTTCTCGATCTCTCTCGATCTGTCCGTGGCTATTTCTCTCCCAAACATCTTTCTCTCTCCCTAAACCTCTTTCTTAAGGTTTCTTTAAGCTTTCTCAAGTTTTTCCTTCACTTGGTAAGCTTCTAATCTCTCATTCTTCATGCATTTCATGTTTTTGAAACCTAAATTTTGGGGTTTTTGAAAATTTGAGGTTTTTCAAAATTGATGAGTTATTGTTGAAATTTTGGGATGAGTTTTCATTTAAATGTGTTTAAAATCTCATACATTGCAACACATTTGCATTAAATGGTATTTTCATGCATTTAGATGTGTGTAATATGTTTGTGTGCTAGTAGGATTGGATTGGCTGAGCCCATGATGCTTATTACTTTGCATGTCACATGCTTATGCATTTTTATGCATACGTACTCTCTTTTCAATATACTTGATATATTTGAAATTTTTTGGGGCTTTTCTGATTATCTCCTTCTCTCCCTCTCTCTTTATTGTTTACGTTAGTCATGTCTATGGCACCTAAATGTAAGTCTGCTCCGTCCCAAAACCCTCTTCATTTCGGGGCATCATCTTCTTCTAATCCTACTCCTTCTCACATTCGGTTCCATGACGAGGATGCCCGAAAGGACTACTCGGAGAACTTTTCTCGATGAGTTGTTCATTTGGAACATCGAGTCATTTTGGCGAATGTCACTGACACTAACCTTCCCGATGTCATTCACAATCGAGGATGGGAGTCACTGTGTGACATCTCAGTCACTTGTCCTCTCGTGCTTATTCAGGAGTTTTACTCTAACATGCACAGGATTGATTCTTTAATACCTCTCTTTCATAATCACATTTGAGGTACGCGCATTGCTATCACACTGTAACTTGTTGCGGATGTGCTTCGTGTCCCGAGGTTAAAGCATCCTGACTACCCTAGTTATAAGCGTCTGAGGACTATGTCCAAAGACGAGATGATGTCTGCTTTTTGTGAGCACCCATCTGTTTGGGGTGAGCATCAGTTTACACCATGTCGGCCTTTTACTAAAGGTCCTAGATTCATGAACATGGTGATGACTTTTGTTTTGCACCCACTCTCTCACTATAACTCTATCACAAAGTCTCATGCTCGATTTTTGCTTTCTTTATTAGAGCACATCACTATAGATTTTTCTTCACATTTTATTCTTTCCATCATAGATGTGTTTAGGGATACGGCTACCCATGATAAGCTCATTTTTCCTTTAGCTATCACGCGGATTCTACGCCACTTTTCTATTCCTATTCCCTCTTCTGATCACTTTTTTGTCATATGTGCCATAGACGCCGCTATCGTTAAACGTAGCGAGGTGCAGTTTAGATCTCGGCAGTCGGATTCAGCTACTCCTCCCACTCCTTCTACTCCATCCACATCCGCTCCCTCCTCTTCTCAGAGTGGAATGACTCTAGAGGACATCATGGCGTAGCTTCAATGCATGGATGCTTGCCTTGATACACTCTCTACTGAGTTGTATCAGGTGAATGTTCGTGTTAGCTGTATTGCTAGGCAGTAGACGACCATGGGTGGTTTTGCTTCTGAGGCTTCTTCTCCACCACCTCATGTAACTTCTGATTCTGTAGCTAAGGATGATGATGGCAATGACAATGACGATGACGATGATGCTTCTGATGATGATGGAGATGCTAGCTCTACCGATGAGATGTCTACTTGACACTCTTACCCTTTGTCACTCGTGACAAAAATGGGGAGTAGTTTTGGGATATGAGAGTAATCATTCTTAGGGAGAGAGTTAGTATAAGACCATTTTGTTGGGGGGAGTGTTATTGATATGAGAAATGTAGTGAGGATATGATGTATCTTTTCTTTTCTTTCTTTTATAGATACATTGATCTTGTACATTGGGTCTTGTGACCATTTTTACACATACATTGTACTTATCTTCTTTATATGTGGATGTATGTTTCTTTCACCTATCTTTACATGTGTTGTTTCTTTTCTCTCTTTATACTTATATTTCTTATGCTTGTATGCAATCTATTATTTCTGTTTCACACTAAGATGCCTTAATAAGTTTTGTTTAAAGTGTTTCAGAAATACAGGTTGTCAAAGTTTACTTGCCATAAACTCTTTACTTGTAAAGTTTTTCAAGAGTTTGTGTTAGGATAGATTTTATTGTATTAAAAAAGTGAATATGAGTTGAGTGATTTATGACTTCTTTCATATGTTCATTTGTTAGCTGTGGTTTTGTCACGGATAGCCAAAGGGGGAGATTGTTAAAACATATGTGGTTCACATGTTAAGAACATATGTCATGATTTTATGTAATTGGCTAATCCTTTGACAAAACGCATTTTACTTGTATTTGGGTAGATCTAGGATGTGTTTAAATACTTCAAGGAACTATGTTTCAAGATCAAGTGTTGAAGCCTTCAAGTCTGTCCAAGATTCAAGCTGAAAAGTGTCTATCATTAAATCTCGACAACTAGCATCTATCGAGACCCGTAGAGCTGTTCAGCCTCATGGCTCAACAGCAGCTCGACAGATAAGGTATCTGTCGAGGTTTATGAAAAATAGAATTTCAGTTCTGTTTTGACTCTAATCTGTGTTTATGTGTTTGGGCCTTCTTTTCTCTTAACCCTAGACATATAAAAGGATTGTTTTAAAGGCCGTCAAAGAGTACACAAGTTGCACAAGCATTGAGCAAAGTCTGTTCAAGCAATTTGTGACCGAAGACAAAGTTTTTCCTTAGTTCATCTCTTCTGAAGAAGTTTCTATGTATAGGCACCTTTGGGTTTTGTGACCAAGCATCTTCTTAATCTTCATCATGGATAAACTAAAGAACTTTGTAGCCAACAACTCTTTCTAGTTGGTGATTGAAGTCGCGTACTAGGATCCACGCAATTGGTTAGTCACGTACTTTGGAGCCGTGCATCAAAAAGGGGAAATTGTCACTATAGAACAAGTCTAATTGGGTATTGGAGTAAGGGTTCAACTGTAGGTTTGTAAGGTACTTGGGATTCCTTTACTTGTAACCGCTTATTGTGATAATAGTGAAATTTTGAGAGTGGTGACCTGAAAATCACCCAATGGGGTTTTTGCCGCCAGGTTTTCCCCATTTATAAACAAATCACTGTGTTATTTATTTTTCGTTGCATTATTAGTGTATTGGTGATTTGTTTATGCTACCACGCGTTTGCATGTTAATTAACTTAATTAATTCACTTGGCTAAATTAATTGGTTAATTCATCACAAAGGATTGATTCGTTTTTGGCCTATCACCCTAAGAACATGGGGAATGATGCAATAAGCAAGGACCTTCTCCAGATTTCAAAATCACCGTTCGTAAGGAGAATTGATAGAGCCAGGCTTCCCCATCGCTTTATACAGCCTACGTTTACCATTTATAATGAGAGAACTGACCCTGTGGAGCATGTAAGTCATTTTAATCAGAGGATGGCTATTCATTTTAGGAATAAGGCTCTTATATGCAAGGTGTTTCCCTCCAGCCTCGAGCATGTCGCTATGAGGTGGTTTGATGGCTTGGAGGAAGGTTCGATAAGATCTTTTGAAGAGTTAACCAGAGCATTTGGAGCGAGGTTTGTAACGTACAATAGAGTTCCCAAGCCTTTGGACTCATTATTATCCATGGCAATGAGGGAGAGGAAACTCTTAAGACCTACTCAGATAGGTACTAGGAAACGTTTAATGAAATAGACGGAGATTTTGAGGATATGGCCATAAGGACCTTTAAGGTTGGGCTTCCAACAAAGCATGATTTGAGGAAATCATTAACAATGAAACCTACTTATAGTATTCGTCAACTTATGGACCGCATCGATGAGCATAAACGGGTCAAAGAAGATCAAACCCAACGAAAGGGCAAGGCTAAGGTCTTCCCTGAAATAAGGGATCCTCGAGCAGGAGGATATAATCATAACTGACCCAGGAGGGATTTTGTTAATCAATCATCGAGGGTTAGTGCTCAGATGGTCAGCTCGGTGTTTAAGGAACCAGTGTATCAGATTCTCAAGAAGATAAAGAATGAGTCATACTATAAGTGGCCCAATAAGATGAGGGGAGACCCGTCCAAGTGAAACCAAAGTCTCTATTGTCACTATCACTAGGAGAGGGGCCATACAACTAAGGATTGAAGAACTTTGCATGACCATTTGGGTCAGTTAATGAAGGCGGCGAAGTTGAAGCAGTTTTTGCATCAGCTTGCAAGGCAGACAAGATAGGCCAAAGAAGGTATCAGAGAGACGTTGCTCCTCGGCCAACCCTGGGTACAATTAACATAATTTTTGCCATGCCCAGGAGTGATGTTGGCTTGTACTTTGGGATCATGTATGTAGCTTCAAGCCTAGAGCTGAAGGACCAAGCTCAAGAGTCTAAGAGGGCTAAGTTGCAGTTTTCACCAATCTTAGGCTTCTCTGAAAAGGATAAAGAGGGGACTTTCCAACCCCATGATGATGCCCTAGTGGTAACCCTTCAGATCGGGGGATATGATGTAAAAAAGGTCCTTATGGACTAGGGAAGCGGAGCTGAGATTATGTATCCAGATTTGTATAAGGGGTTGAATCTCAATCCCCAGGATCTAGAGAAGTATGATTCACCTTTGGTTGGGTTTGATGGAAGAACTGTAATCCCTCGGGAAATGATCAAGCTACCCTTGCAAGCTAGGAACGAGGAGGTCAAAGTTAATTTTATTGTGGTTGAGACCTATTCCCCTTATACAGCTATTTCGGCGAGGCCCTGGCTCATGCCATGGGGACAATGTCATTTACTCTGCATTTGAAGGTCAAGTATCTCATGTGGGGACAAGTTAGAGAATTAGTTGGAAGTCAAGCAGTGGCTAGACAATGTTTAGTGGCTGCTATTAGGCAAAACTTACTAGATAAAGCTCCAGTTGGGGAAAATGAGAGCCCATAGCAATTGACTAGCCCCGAGGAAGGGCTTAGGGCTGAGTCACAAGGACTGTTCTCTGAAGAATTAGAGAGAGTTATGATCGATCAGACGAGGAGAAGTATTTTCAGTTTGGGGCTCAGCTGCCCCCTATGGAGAAAGGAGAGCTCTTGGATTTTTTGAAGAGTAACATGGATGTCTCCGCATGGAGTGCCTATGAGACACTAGGGATTGACCTTGAGTTTATCTATCATCAGTTGAATGTAAACTCTAGTGTTGTACCAAGAAGGCAACCACCCAGGCGCTCCTTGAAGAAGCATGCTGAGGCAGTAAAGGAAGAGGTGAACAAACTTAAGCAAGCTGGAGCAATCAAAGAAGCTTTTTATCCAGATTGGTTGGCTAATACTGTGGTGGTAAAGAAGAAGAACAGGAAATGGTGCCTATGTGTTGATTTCACGGATCTGAACAAAACATGCTCGAAGGATCCTTTCCCCGTTCCTAGAATTGATCAGCTAGTGAATGCTATGGTTGGACATCCTTGGATGAGTTTCTTGGATTCTAGTATATTTGTGTATTTGTGTATAAGAAACCAATCCTCAGACAAACTTGGGGAGGGCACTATTCTTGGAAACCACCTGAATTACATCTCTCTATTATATTGAGTTCTTCGGCCTTAGACATAAGCTTAATTTTGAATTGCACCTGAATTGTTTTCCCACTCTCTATAGAAATTCTGTTGTTTGGGCTTGGTCTGAAGGACAAGGCATCATTGTTCTTAGTGGGCTTGGGCCTTCATTTTTTGAGTACTTACAAGGGCAAAATCTTGTTTTTATTTGTTTTAATTATTTTTCACATGTAATTTGATTTTGTTTGACTCTGTTTTAGGTTAATAAAGTATGTTTGATTATTTTCTACGTTTGTGTAAGTATTTTTTGCCATATTTAGTTTATTTAATATCTTTTCCTTGTGTGTTTATATTTAATTGGCAACTTGCCACGTTTAATTTATTTTATTTTTTTCTTTTTATATTGTGATCTTTAACATGTTGTGTGTGTTATTTCCTTAAGTGTGTGATGTATGTTAAGTGTGTGATGTATGTTTAGGTTAAGAATTAGGGCTCTCTTAATAAACTCTTTAATTAAATATGACCTAGCAACACATAATGGAAACCAGCCCACAAGTCGGGCAGTCTTAGGTGCTTAACACCTTCCCAAGTTATACCCAAACTCCGGACCCATAATCTGGTATGTGGACCCATGTATGTAAGTGATTGGGCCAAAAGGTCCAATATGTTTCCTAGACTTAATCCCGGTGGTGACTCCACTTTTCTCCGCCACGGTCCACTCTATCAGGGCATACTCTCCTTTGCGCCCACAACAACTCTCTCTTCTCGGCTCCAGCCCATGGGAAATCGGATTGTGGGCATCGCCATTAAGGTGAGATTGGATTCGTAGGCATCGGCGTGGAGATTGGATTCATGGGCATCATAGGTGAGATTGGATTCGTGGGTTTGGGTTGTTGGATTTGTGATTTGTGATTTGTGAGGTGAGATTGGATTTGTGGTTTTGTGACTTATGGCTTGCTAGGTTTTGGTATGGTGGGTGGGTTTTTGTTGGTTGTGATATGGGTTTGAACTTTGTGGTGGTCGGATTTGTGGGTTTGGTCATGCTCAATGGTGTCGCCGTCAATGTGCTACATTGGCGTTCTGGGTTGGTGTTATGGGTTCATGGGTACGGTGGTGGGTTAAGCCATGCTCGATGGTGTGGCTGAGGGTCTTAGTTGAAATTAGATTTTCCCTCTTCTCTCACTCTCATGGGTTTATGGTTGGGTTGATTTTGGAATGGGTCATAGAGGGTTCATGGTAGTTAAAGTTTTTTGGGTTGTTTTTCCTCCGGTGGTGGTGACTGGCCATGGCCAGTTGCTGGTTGCTGGGGTTGGTGGTAGAGACTCATCTTCAACAGGTTTGGCTGTAAGTTGCTGGGGTTGGTTGCTATTCGTATCCACTAGATGTGGCTTTTTTTTTTTTTATGGTTTTAATTTGCAAGGATGTGGTTTTAGGTGGTTCTAATTGCCAATTTTGGGTGGTTCCCATTTGTAGGGGTATACTATTTAATTTTATTGTTTATATTATTTTAATGTGATGAATGTTAAAATAAAACTCTTGATTTTGGGTATATTGTAAAGTGGGTTGTTAAAATAGATAAAATAACTTTTTGAGTTGTTAAAAGCTAAATTTTTTAGATGTTTTGCTATGAATACTCTTAGTTAACAGTTGTTGAGGGCAGAAAAGTTTTTCCTTCCAACAAATAAGATTTGTGTTGGGTTAGGGGCCTAAACTGAAACTCAACGATGGGCTCGAGGCATGGCCCAAAGGCTATCGATGAAGATTCGAAGAACTCACTTTATTTTATGCCTTGGGCTTAGGTTGAGACTAACAAGAATGGCCCATAAACAATTCCTATAGTAGACACATCATTATGATTAAAAAGCATACTGTAAGAAATAGCCTAGCAGTAAAATGTTTCTGCAGAAAATAGCTCAGCGGTAAAATGACCCAGCGGTAAAGTGAGACAAAACAGAATAAACCTCCAGCTGTTAGCTATTTCACAAATTAAGGAAAGTGTCTATATTTTCAAACTCATCATCTGTTAGCTCTGGAGAAGAGTCTTCTAATACGATAATATGAGGAAAAAATTCTATAATAACAGTTACATCATAATCTTTAATAGTAAATGAATAAGTAAATATCATGGGCTCCATTATAACAAATAATGAGGAAAACTTAGTATGAGATGAAGGGAGAGAGAGATATTCCAGCAAGTGCAGCAAGATAATTATGGTGCCAAGGTGTATGCTCATGGATATGGTATGAGTAGTGAGTAATGAGAGACATTTCAGGCAATATGAGTAGTGAGAGAGAGTGTTTTGTGAAGCTGTTGGGACTTTCTACTAGGGGTAGCTGAGTGTTTTTAAGTAGAGGTATGAGGGGTGTTTTTGAACTAGGAATTGGAGAACTCAGTTTCTATGCTTGAAGAAGAGAGCTCAGTGACTCAGAACTTTGCTAAGGTTTAAAAAAGACTAAAACAGAGAAGTTAAGGAAGACTTCTTCTCTCTTGGTGTATATCTTAGCTTGGTGAAGAATTAATGGAGAGCTCCTTTTATAGTTGGGTTTTAGGGGGTAATTAGCAAATAATATTTGCTAAATCTTCCTCAATCTCCAGAAAATCCTTAGAGAATCGTTCCTAGGATCCTGGCCAAGAGTGGTAAGCTTAGCTTTTAGAATTTTCTTGCTGTTTTGGGTAATAACAGCTAGGATTCTGACTTAGCATTAAATATTGATTTGTCCTCAACTAATGGGATTAAGGCATATGTTAGGCTAATGATCTTGGTTTTGCTGCTGCTAGAATCAGAGCTCTCTAGGACAGATTGTATCACCCCAAGCTAGGTGTCAATCTTGGAGCCCTATGCTGGGAACTCTACTAGGATCCCTTTGGTGCCCTCCAAACCACATTTCCCTAAGTTTCCCCATTTGAGGTTCATGTGCTTGGTCCATGAACTGGAGAGTACACGTTTTTGGCATGAAAATGAACTGATTTTCGGTTGTTCCAAGAGCTTCCATAGTCTGGTTATGGCCGCCCTTAGTCTTAAAATGAATGGTTAGAGAAGAAAGGAGATACAGCTGGCTGAAGCTTCCCAACTTTTTGTCATGTCACCTCAGCTTTATTTCACATGAGAATGATAAAAATGAGCTTGGCAAGGAAGGGTTTAACCCCTACTGAACATGTGTCCCTCTTCTGATTTGATTGGACAAGTTGGAGCTAATGGTGAAGGGCTCCAGTTGTCAAGTTGTACTGAAGTTTGACTAGATAGCTCACATGAGCCTTAGTTGCTGGGATTTGTATATGAGCTGAGCTAACTCAACTAGGCTTTATAGTTGAGCTTCTTTGGGCTTGGTCATCCCTACAAAAATGAATGGCTTTGCCATGGGTAATATACATGAGCTTTTGTAGTTAGTTGATTATGGGAAAATAAGCATAGTTCCCATGAATTTTGTAAAAGAAATATTTTTGAGAGATGAGTACTTTAGCATATGTAAAATAAGTGCCAAAATAATATTGGGCTTTTAGAAATAGTTGCCAAAATAATATTTGGACTTTGTGAAAATAGTGTCAGATTATTATTTAGGCTTTATGAAAATAGTGTCAAATTAGTATTTGGGCTTTGTAAAATAATTTGAGATTTTGTAAAAATATTGTCATGTAGCAACGGGTTTAGTAAGAATGTCGTGTAGCAATGAGCTTTGTAAAGGTGTCGTGTAAGCAACGGACTTTGTAAAGGTGACGTGTAGCAATGAGCTTTATAAGAGAGTTTTGTTGGGCTTTTGGGCTTTGCCCACAAGTTAAATGATTTTGGGTTTTTTTTTTTTTTTTTTTTTACACAAGTTAAATGATTTGGGGTTTTTTTTTTTTTTTTTTTTTTGGGAGATAGTGTAATTTTGTGGCCCAATTTTAGTAGTAATGTGATAAGTATTTTTTATGGAAAATCTAAGTTGGATAATATGTGGGATACAATGGGTAATATTTGTGACAGGACCCAAAGTAATTTATGGGGCTTATATAGGAAATATTTGTGGGAGCCCAAGTTGGGCAACAATGTGGGAAATATTTATGTGGGCTCAGAATAGCTTATGAGCCTGTGTGGGTATATATTTTGTGAGTGGGCTAATGAAATTAGGGCCCGAAAATTTGTACCTCAACAACAGTATGCTATCTTCTCTTTTTGATAATGCATATGTAATCTTCTTCTTCTTTTCTTTTTTTGGTTAACAATATGCTATTTTCTCTACCAAACAGAAATCAAATATGAGATTCTAAAAATCCAAATCGAAGCCAAATGATAATATCACTAAACAACATTACGTGATCCTAAAATATGCAATAAGAAACTTTTAATGTTGAATACAAGGTGACTCTCTTTTTTCCCCAAAATTTTTGTTTTTGCAAAAAAAAAAAAAAAAATACTAAAAACCTTTATCTAAAATTATTTAGTTATGTAGCTCATTATGGAAATCGAGTTTAGCAAACTCAAGTTCCATTTGAGTAAACTTTTTTTTAGGGAACTCAAGTTCCACTTCAAAAATTGCAGAGAGAGGAGAGATTGAGGTTTTTATTTTGAACTAAGTGTTTGATGGAACTTGATTTTATCAAATTCGAGTTTCGCATGTGATATTTTATTTTAAAATATCACATCAAACAATTCACATGAATGCCTATCTACTTGAAACTCGAGTTTGTAAAGTCAATTTTAACAAAATGGACTAGATAACTAAAAAACTTCAGACAAAGGCTTTTTAATAATAGGAAAATGCTTTTTAATAATTCATTTAAAGAAAATTTTTATAGGAAATGAAAAAAAAAAAAAGTAATTAATATTTTAACAATTTTTTTCATTTGCCATAAAAGTAGTATCAAAACTTTCCTAAAATAGATTATTAACAAGTGCCTTAAGGGCACTCATTAGCGTTTCCCTTAGTAATATTTTTCACAAAAAAAAAAAATATTTGGCAAAAAATGTCAATACAAAATTATCTCTCTTTTAACCTTTTGGTCTTTAAAGTATTAAAATGTGCAATTAATACCCTCGATTATAAAGGCATTATCAATGTGACCCTTCGGTTAAAATTTATCAATTGTGAGATCTTAAAAAAGGTAAAGGTAGTAAGGTACTTGGTTATTTGAAGGGAAAAAAAAATAATACAAACAAACAAACAAAAATCGAAGACAAAGATAATGACGTTTTTCTCTCTCTCAAGGGATGAAGAGGTTGCAACATTCCTAAAGTTTGAACTCATTGTTACCTCTTAGACATGGATTTAGTAGGTGACTCGGTGGGATATAATTTTTGTATGGCAGGTCTGGTGTAGGTGGTGAACTTGGTGAAGGTGTGGGGCTCGATATTAAAATTGATGGAGATTCCCATAAAAAAAAAAAAAAATTTATTATTAATAATAATAATAAACAACGACTAGATATTAAAATTGATGGGGATTTAAAGAAAGAGTTATGGAGGCTTAGAAATTTAGAATATTTTGTGAGTTGGAGTGCTGTGGTCCTTTGGAGCGTCTGAAAATTCGTGAAGTAAAGAAGGAAATGAGTTCTTTATATAAAGGGAGAAAAGAAGCAGTAGTAACCCCGCTCAGAATTCTAGAAGAAATATCCACCGTAGAATGTGTGCCTCACTGTTGGATGAGGGGAACAAGGCGCCGCCTGGAGCCATAAATGTCGATTTGCAGACCCCAAAGCATCAGAAGCAGTCATAAAGCACGGAAAATGGCGCTCTCGCACATGTAAGCCAAAGAAATAAATGGACTTATCTCTTGAAGATCAAAACCCCACTTTTTCTCCTCAGATGAGAGGAAAAAACCAGAGTTTTGAGGGGCTATTGTAGGGATAAGGTCCAAAAAGGGTATATTGGACATTGGGCCTTATCCAAGAACATTGGGATGTTCGCGGAGAGACAAATAGTAAAGGATCATTCCAGCTCAGTGCCTCATGAGTAAGAAAGGAGTAGAAGATGGTCTAAGGAGTAATATCTCCTCGGACAAGATAAACACTGCTCTTTTACATATTTCAGCAATAAAAATGACTTCAATAGAGGCACCGGTGTTAGAGGCATGTTACATAAACTCACGAGAAGGAAAGATACCCAAAAATATCCAAGGAAAGGGTGCTACATCCGCATTAAATGCACTGCAACTACTTTTCTGGCCACATTTATGTGGAGAAGACCCCTGAATAGTGTTTCCTTAGTCACCACAACTCACAGAGGGCCAGAGGAGATGTTTGGTGGGAGAAGTACTCAAGTAGCAACCCAAATTATTGACAAGTATAGGGTAAAGATTGTCCAAGAGGGACTACATAATAAGAGAGACCCTCCATGAGAGAGGGGACGAAAGAAGAAATAGAGAAGGAACATTGTAACAACGAGAATTGCACCTGTAATCAGTTCCATTGGTCTATAAGAATATTTGCCTCTGAGGACAACACATACACCTAGCCTTACATGTTTTGCTCTTGCATGATGATCTTTCAAACCTGTCCCAGCCGTTGTTAATTTCACTAAAGCCTAGTTCTACAACCCGCTCTCTACAAATTTATTGCTTTGGGCTATTTGGGCTTAGGTCCATACTCCTTTTGGGCCAGGAGTTCAAATTGAGTCCATACAACATTTTAAATGTCTCGTACAATAGTGTTTTTGGTATTTGGTGTTCTAAATACTAAATATTTACCATTTGGAACACCTAATGCTAGTACTTAAATATTGGGCTAACTATTATTATTATTTTTTTTTATTTTAAAATTTTGTTTTTGTTAAGTTTTTGAGTTGGGTAGTTGCTAGTTGGGCTAGGCTAATTAAAAGAGAGGGAGTCAAAATTTTTGGAAGAGTGGGTTACAACTCTAGAAANCCCATAAAAAAAATTTAATAATAATAATAATAATATAATGGAGATTGAAAGACCTCTTTTTAATTAGGAATCGGGTTTACCGGGACCTGAAATAGATTCCCATGTTATTGTTTGTCGAAAGTCAAACTCTAAGGTTCTATACGTGGAGAAACGTGGTACACTTTCTCGGAGATACGCAATGACCAACAATTATATCTTCGTCTTTGTCTTTGGTAAAAAATTTAAGCAACTTCTTAGTCAAATTAGAATCCCTTTCCAACATTCAATTAAAAAATAAATTAAAAAAAAAAACTTTTGTTTTCCAATATTTGGGAGAGAATAATTATATTCCAGACTTCACCATTTGAAAACACAAAAAATTGGCTAGTTGATTAGTTACTATATATTTTAGGAATATTTTTAGATGTTAATTATAAAGTCGATCTATAGTTTGGTCATTAAGCTATATATAAAACAAAAAATGAAGTCTATCATGCTACATTACACGTGGTATCAGTGGCAGCTCTAGAAATTTTTCTCAGAATGTTCATTAAGAAACATAAATTATACAATTTAATGAAAAGAGAAATTCATATATTGACAACAACAACAATAAAAAAAACACGCAAATACATAAAATTTACAATTGCTTTTTATGAGTTTTCATATTTTGAAATCGTTACATGATAGTCTTATTATCAAATACTACAAGCTACATCTCTTTCAATGTATATAACTGAGCAATCATTCATCCATTGAATGTAAAACAAATTATGGAGCAAAATTTAATTTTATTGGCATAAAAAAAATTGAAGGTGTTCTCAAATTTTTTTTAGGGTGTGGCTTGTGTCCAGTGGAAACTTTCACTGGACACATTGGATGGTGGACACGTGTCTACTCTTGGACACATGTCCAAATCTGGACATGTCCAGTGGAAATTTCCACTGGACAGAAGTCTTGGCCTTTTTTTTAAAAGGTAAACAAATAAGAAAATTTAAATTATTATATATAAATAAAAATAAATAAAAAATAAAAATTCAGGTCATAGTAGTCCTAGGACCACCTTAGCCTTAAGGTGGCGCAGCCCCTGCGCAGTATACTGGTATCATAATCTTGACTAACTTGGTTTGATAATGAATGGCAGAGTTAATAGCTTCCTATTACTGAGGGGGTGTAAATTGTGATGTAAGCTAGTGGAAGAGTGGGTTACAACTCTAGAAATATATATATATATATAATCATTAAAATTTTTTTTTTTCTTTGGGCTAGTAAGGCCCAATTTTTTTCCCTTTTTTTTCTTCGGGCCCCCTTGGCTCCCTTGTGGGTTTGTCACTATGTCCAATGAACTGATCTTCTAGATTTTTGTGATCGTCGTCATAACATGTCATCCAAACAATCAACATGTAATAAAGGGGAAAAAAAAACATGTCATTCAAAGAAAAAAATGAATCAAATATCTAGATTTTTTTGGCAAATTATTGAACATGTGAATATTTCCATAAGAACATTACGTGATCAAGTCAAATAAGAAACAACGAAATCAGGTTCGCATGCATCAACCCAGCTGTAGTACTCGCTTGCTGCCACGGCAAGGAACGGTTGGCTAAATTTCTATCAATCCAACCAGCACCTCAATTGCCCATTCTGAGGACTCGGGATCAGTGGCAGCCACCGCCTCAAGGGACAGTGAAGATTAACTTCGACGGTGCAACATCAGCAATGGACCAGACATCAGGAATAGGGGCGGTTCTACGCGATGAAAGGGGCTCAGTTCTCGCCTCTATCTCAGAATATCCCTCAGGTTTGCAGACCTTTAGACATTGAAACAATGGTAGCATCAAGAGCTCTCAAGTTTGCATCTGAACTGGGTTTTAATAAGGCGGTGCTTGAGGGCAACTATCAGGTGCTTATAAAGGCTCTGAAGGGAGGAGATCATTTCTTATCTACTGTTGGATTGCTGATGGATGATATTCATTATGATGCAAATTTATTTTATCAATTATGTTCCTCTCATGTAAGGAGAGAAGGTAATAAAGTTGCTCATTCTTTAGCTAGATATGCTTTAGAAATTACAGACTTTGTTGCGTGGATGGATGATGTTCCACCACCTTTGTTTTCTGTTGTCTGAGATGACATTATTGGTTTTTGTTAATGAAAGTTCATGGTTTTGCCCCTAAAAAAATAGTTAAATAAGAAACACGTGAAGTAATATAGTACTTGCAAGAAGAAAGATCTAGCATCTAGCTTGAGCATGTGAACAAGTCATGAATAGCATGTGATCACGTGAATATTTCAAGAACATCATGTGATTATTTGAACAAACAATGAACTTGGCATGCTTTTATCCTAAATCGCCCATATCATCTTGATAAAACATGTTTTTTGAACTAGTAAATAATCCAAATGGATCAAACACACAAAGGGAAGAGAAATTCCACTTGTATAAATTGGGAATTTATGGACAAGGCTTCAGTAAGCCTTTGAATTTCCCAAACTAAAAATCTAGAGGGGAAAACAAATAAAGTCTTGGTCTTGTACCAAGAAAAAGATGCAGCTTTATGATCTTGTCTTGAAGCTTCCTCTATAACTTTAGAAGATTAGGATACTTTGAGCTGTGAATCCCTCACTACAAAATACGAGGGTTATAGCGGCATTTACAAAACGTCGCTATAGATCATGAAAATGCCGCTATATGTCTATCAAGGCTATTGAAGCGTTTTCTAGCATTGCTATGGGTCCATCTAGGTCTATAACAGTGTTTTGGAACCGTTGCTAATAGATTTTTGTTTTTTTTTCAAATTCGTACATTTATTATGCCAAAATTGTAATGTGAAGATTAATTATGGATTTTAAATAATTAATCTTCCCAAATTAAGGATAATTAATGAAACATTTAATTTAAGTTCATCATCTTTATTAAAAAAATTCTGGGTTCTAAATTATTTATTGGGTGCATCATCATTGTTATTTTGGGTTTTACCCAATGAAACCATGACACATAATTAATTAAAATGAACTCCTTATTGGAACAAATTATAAGCAAGGGAGACGATTTCGTACCGTACCGGCCGGTACGGCCGAAATATCTCGTTCCGGCGACCAAATCGGTACAGGTAACCCTCCCATTTCGTACCGGCTTTTATACCGGACTGTTTCGGATGATTTCGGCCATTCCGGGGCGTTTCGGTCATTCCGGCCGAAATATTGAATTCCGGCCGAAATCATTTAAGAACAGATATTACCTCTTTGAAACTAATGTTTGCTTGCAAAAACCCATAGATCCATGAGACTGAGACAACGATGAAGTTCCGGCGAAGCATACCTCTGCATCACGGCCTCGTTCTGTTGATTTGCATCTCTCGTACCAGACTTTTTTTTTTTTTTTGTCTTCTCTTCTTCGCTCATGAACACCAGAGACTATTTGGCTTCTCAGTGCTCTTTTCTTTTTTGATAACCGGTCAGAAATAAAACATGTGGGATGTGTGTATTCTTTTTGAAAGTAACGTGTGGTTCTGAGGATTTGGCTTCTCAAGGCAAGGCATTGAATTCTATTTAGAATTCACGTGATAGTTTGGTGGGATGTTTGACTTGTTTGAATTTTTTTTTTTTTTTAATTTTTAGATTTTAATATAATGATTATATAATTTAAATTTATTGGTAGTGGATTGGGCCATTGTAGAAGGACAAAGATAATGATAAATTGGGCCTAAATATAGTTAAAGACATATGATTTAAATTCAGCAAATATATATATATATATATAGGATTTTATATGTATAGCGGTAAATCCGAAACGGTACGCCGGTATTGATCGGTATCCGAAATATATCGTATTACTTGCCAAACCGGTATAACCTCCGGTACGGTATTAACTTCCTTGATTATAAGTCATTGTACATAATCTTATGTGATCACCTTTAAAATATTTTGATTTGGCTTTATCTTTTAGTATGATGGTCCGATTGAAGCACATTGCATATCATTTTGATTGTTAGGACTTCTAGACTAGTTTAACATGATGATCTCAAAAATCCAACGGTCAAAAAAATTTTGGGTTTTGCAATGGCAAAATAAGTTTTTCTAAGATGTAGTTGAAACTTAAAAGAGATAAGATATGACTGTCATTTATCTCAAATGTATTAGTGATTCCATTAAATGTAATTGCATTTTGATAAAGTAATTCTCTAATTTGATTTTTTTTTTTTTTTGGAATTAGTTGTCAAATAGGATATGGCAATACAATTTTCCTTAAAGTATAGAAATTTGGGCCAGAGTCAACTTTTTTTTTCTTCTAGATTTCCTTGTATATATTATAAAATTTGCTTTTGATGAATGAAAATATGAGTAATGAGTTTGGTTTATGGATGTGCAATATATGAGGTGTAGTTTTTTCCTAATTACGAATATATAATGTAATATTATAATTATATTTATTATTTATAGACTGTGAATTGATTTTTTCACGTAGAATTCGAAATATGATATTTTAATTGTGTATGAACTATGATTAAAAAAAAAAACTATGGTTTTTTTCCTCCTTTTTTATTTTTAACTTGGCAGTGTTACTTAGTTTTTTAGTTAATAAATTATTAGACACTAAGGAAAAATTACATAGACTACCCCTAAGTTGTACCCTTAAAACATGGAACTACCATGTGTTTTGTTTTGTAACATTTACCTCTCTTATGGCTTGATTTTTAAAATATTTACTTTTCGTGTGATTTTCTTTATAAGAAATTTTCACTAATTTTAATGGAATTTGATGGTGTGACAAGCACTAGCAACACCCATTGGAAAAACAACACACATGAGGAAACAATTAAAGAAAAAAAAGATTCTTCTACATAAATACCTATACATTATAAATATACAAAAACACAAAAGAGAATTAGATAAGTAGGGTTTACCCCAAAAAAAAAAAAAGAGAATTAGATAAGTAGGTTAGAGAGAGAACCATAAATGTGAGGACATAAAGATTTTGGCACTAAATGGCTCATAACTAAATTTCAAGAGAGATAAATGATTTATAAAGCAAATCACAAGGGAGGTTGTAATACCCAGAAATTTTAAGGTCTAACAATTCTTATCTTATAAATATGTATTTTGTTTTGAGAATTATGCTGAGGGATTAAATTTATATTAGCTTTTGAAATTGAGTTGAATATTCTATTTTCGAAAGAAATAAGTTAAGATAGGAGTATTTTGGTAATTGGGTTTGGAACTAGATAAAAACCCTAATCACTTTTAACCTTAAGAGCAAATTACAACTTACTCACCTGTGGTTTAGCTGAAATTTGAGTTGCATACTTGTGGTTTAAAATTTGACACTTTACCCACCTAAGGTTTGACCAAAATTTAAGTTGCCTATATGTGATTTGAAATGCAATGATGCAAGTGTTTTGATGAATAATTTTTGATCTTATTTGATCTTGTATTTTCATGTGTTTTGTGTTTTTGAAGGAGAGAGACATAAAAGTGAAGTAAAATTACATATTTAGCTTTGTTTTTAATACAGGTGGGTTATAAAAATCTAACTGAGCTAATCTTAGGTGGGTAAAATGTCAAATTTCAAACCACATATAGACAACTTAAATTTCGACCAAACCACAGGTGGATAAATTGTAATTTGTCCTAACCTTAATAGTAGTAACTCCCTACCCCTCTTTTAGCTCTCTCTCTCTCTCTCTCTCTCTGGTTTTTAAGCTACATCTCTGAAGTTTGAACCCCCGAAGAGAAAATTGGGCCACGCTGCCATAATTACTTTCTCAGCACAACGATTATTTGCCATTCAATTGCCTCGATACCTCAAACTCGAAATTGGGTCTCCAACAACTCAAGAAACTAGCTTTTCCTGGAGTTTCAACTCTGGGCCTTGCTCCCTTATCGACCCTCTGCTCTAGTTTCTTATTAAAATTGAGAAAGGTTGCATCGACAGTCTTGGCTTGCCCAAGTATAGGTAATCACCCTAGCCTTTTTCCATTCTAAGTCTTTCTTAACTAATATTGTTTACACCAAATTTTATTTATGTGTTTGAGGGGACAAATTTGGAGCATAACATATTAATTTTTACGGGGTTTGATATATTGTGTTATTTTTGGATCAATTTGTTGGATTGGGAAGCCTACAGGTTCAAGCATGTATGGGGTTGGGAATGGTTCAAGTGAATTACTTGACAATTGAAGAGCTTGGACTAAATGAATAAAAATTACTACAATGAAGGGATGAGGGTTTGGACCAGGTGGACTCTAGGTTGCTTAGTGAAATCATTTATTCTATTGAATATATTTTCAGTATTCCTTGAATTGAGGTTTCTAGAGAGGAATAAATTAAGTTTAGGTAAATAGGCTTAAATTGGATTAAGTACTTTTGTCTAAGCCTATGAATTATTTTGTGTATTGGATTGTAATAGGTTGAACTCCTAATTTTGGTGTCCTTTTGGTATGGCTTTGGAAGGTAAGTAATCTTTCTCCTAATTGGTTTTATTTTGCTTATATCACTGTAATTTAGCTATTGAATATTGGTTTACAAATGTTACAATTTTATTTCTATTGTTTTATCTATATTGATTTAAAGTAAAGAATAAAGAATTGTCATAAAAATATTTGATAATTGAATATATGATTTTATATGTGTATTTGAATGAGATATATTTTGTTTGAACTATGATTAATGATTTGATATATATGATTTTGGATAATTAGACTGTGTTTTGACCCTAATACCTAGCCAATGGGGGTTATTCATTAGTACCGAAACTAGTCCTATCTGGGGCATCACGAGCCTATCGTGTTTTGGACCCCTAACTAATGGAGGATATACTTTAGCATGAAACTAGTTTCATCTGAATCTAATGCCCAGTCACTGGGATATAGCATGACCATAGTCATAAAAGATTGTTAAGAATATAAATTATGTTTGAGTATTTGAACTATTTTGAGTCCTTGAAACTGCTTATGTGTTTTTGGAATCTATCATAAATTACATCTTTTCATATATGGAAAACTGATTATTTTCTAATTCATCTATGATATATTAGTAAGATTAAAATATTTGATCTATGTACAACTTATTATTTTATAGATCTATTTGCTTGATAGAACTTATTAGGACTTTTGTTACTTATTGAGTTGTCAACTCACCCCCTTTGCCCCTCTAGTTTCAGATTGTGAAGAATAGCAAGTTTTGAGAGTTTTGTTGCTGTGTTGTGAGCAAGGAAAGAAGCTTTAGTGATTTTGAGATTAGATGGTCTTGTAATAGTCTTATATCTATTAGCCAATTGGCATTATGTACATGAGGTTTGGATTTTTTTTCTTTTTGAATTATTAGATATCTATTCATAAATAAATTGTTGAGGTGTTTTAGATTTATTTGATGTAATTTTTTAAGATAAATTTTAGTTGCTAAGAAGGCCTTGCACACTTGTATGGTGCTTACTTTATAAGCGTGCGGCCATTGTCATGTGCCTATCTTTATAGTTGGGTTCAGGGCATGACAGAGGTAAATGTCACAAAATAACCACATGGTGGTTTCAAGTTATACATGGTTTGTGAGTTCCAATTAACTCAAATGTTAAAATCTCATATGGTTGAATAAGAGATCTAGGGTTCAATCTCCACCTACACCAAAACCTAATTGCTGTATTGGTTTGATGGTAAAGAGCACGTTCATCTGGAGCAGATGTTATAGGTTGAAACTCTATAAAATAAAATAAAATAAAATAAAATGGTTATACATAGTACAACTTTAAGTAATATTACATCACTTAATAATTTTTTATTGAATTAATATTTCCCATTAATGGATTACAGTTCTCAATGTTCTTAACACGCATACCAAATTTTGTGTTAATAAGATATTATTTACTATTCAACCAATACACTTACCTTTTATACATAATTTTACAAAAACATGAAATTTATACACATTTTATAGTTAATATAGTTACTGATCTCTAGTTATTTTGAAATTTTGTAAAGAATGGAGGGTAGAAGAATAAAATTTAGTCCAATGATGAATTTTGTCAAAATTCACTTACAATAAAAACATATTGAGTGGTGTAACTATAGAGGGTTGAAAAGGCTCAATATACATTAAAACAATTTATGATTATGCAACTAACAATTGAGACTCAATTTTACAATTCAACCAAAATATGAACACTCTTTTATTTTCTACTCTCTTATGAATGCTCGGTTGAGGATCAATACATTTGTGGGTGAAGAAAAAAAAGACACCAGAGGAAATAGAGAGAGGATTACTTTTTTTATTTTATCAAGTAGTTTATATTATTTTATTGGGTTGTACGTAAAAATAAAAAATGGGATGTAGGGTGAGTTGTAAAATGAGTTGGTAAAATACATTTGTGAGTGAAGAAAAAAAGAGACCAGATGAAAGAGAGAAAGGATTACTTTTTTATTTTATTTTATCAAGTAGCAGTTAATATAATTTTATTGAGTTGTATGTAAAAATAAAATTGGGATATAAGGTGAGTTGTAATATGAGTTGGTAAAATAGATAAAGTGGTGTTTGAAAATGCAAAATAGACACTATTTTGCATTTCTGGATGTTAAGGGCTCGTTTAGTAAGAGATTTCTAATAATGTTATTTAAGTTTGTAGAAATACGTGTAGATGAAAAAGTGTATGAAAATACGTATTATGGTGTTAAAACAACAATTTTCATTTTTTAATCGTTTAAACACCATTACCAAACGGGCCTAATGCTCTTAGTCATGAAGAGTTTCTTATTCACGGGGGAGCATTGGGCTCTTTCCCCCTATGAATATAGAGGGTGTGATGATGCATCCCATCCCCCCATGCCGTTGTTCAAACTAAGAGCATTAGTATTGGGTCTTGTATAACTCAAAGTATGCTAATTTTTAGCATGAAAGCACAAAAAACATGCATTATTTGGACTCCCAATTGTAAAAAAATTTATAATACTGCTATAGTGCGGTCTTATATGTAGAACGACACTGTAGCAGGCTGGCATAAGTTTTTTATTACTTTATTCTCTTTCCTTCTTCCACTTTCTCTTCTTCTCTCACTTTGGCTCTCTCCGTGTGACTCTATCCTCACTCCCTGTCTTGTTCAAGACTTGCCACTAGAGCTGCTTGGGCCGTTTTGCATGGAGTTCATCATGGGGCATATATGTCGTGGCAAGGTCATGCGTGGAGATCGACATGGCGAGGTGGGTTTTGATTTTGGGTGGGTTTCGATGGGGTTTTGATCAACGGAAGGAGATCGGGTTGGTTTCAATGGAGTTTTGATCGGCGTGTGTTCTGTGGAGATCGGAGTTTTGATCGGCATATATGGAGATTGGGTGTATGCATAGCAATAATGGTCCACAGAACTACTCTACACATATCAGGTATGGTCTGGAAAATAAGCGTTTATACAATTTTTGGTCCTCGGATAGCCAGAACCGATGAGCCTTTCTTTGTATTTTATCTGCTTCTAATTTCTCTTCGGGTAGGGTATCCTCTTTTAAGAACAGTACTATGGGGTCCATCTAGCTAGGCCCCAACCTAACTTGGTGAACATGAACCACCTCTCTGTTCATCTCTGTGGTCTTGCACAGGTCTTCTACGAGGATCACCCGAGGTAAACACTGTGCCGAAGAGGTTGCGAGTGTGGCTAGGGAATCGTCGTGTATGTTTCCGCTCCTGGGGATATGCAACAAGCTGAAAGATTTGAATTCTTATTGTAGGTGCCTGACCTGACTTAAGTACCCCTACATTCTTTCGTCCCTTGCATCAAACTCTCCTTTGATTGGGCCGATGAGTAATCTTGAGTTCGAGAACATCTCTACTGCCTTTCTGCCCATTTTTCGAACCATGGTCATTCCTATCAGCAGAGCCTTATATTCAGCTTCGTTATTGGTGGTTACGAATCCCAATCTTAATGATTTCTCGACGGTGATCCCTTTGAGGGATACCAGTACTAACCCCACTTCGAAACCCTTCTGATTTTTTGCACCATCAACGTACACTTTCCATGATAGGGGAACCTGTTGGGAGATCATGCCAACCGATTTTTTTTTTTTGGTTAAACGACGATTTTATAAAACTCAAAGCATTACATCTAGATCAGTACAGACTCTGTTAAAGAAAACACCATTACAATCATCTTCCAAAGCCTTAGCTAAGTCCACAGGCAGACTAGAAAACATGTATTCTAGTTCTTGGTCAGCCCCTATTCTAGCCATCAGATTTGCGCATCGATTAGTCTTGCGGTAGCAATGCTTCAACTGAACTTGCTGAAATCCGATCATTAGCTGCCTACAATCGTCCAAAATGGGAGATATAATCTGATTTACATAAGCAGAATTCTTAATGACATCCACAATCACTTTGGCATCTATCTCAACAATAAGACAAGAGATATTCAAACTACTACACAACGAAAGACCATCTCTCAGCCCCTACAAGTCAGCAGCAAAACTATTAGTTGCTCCTACATGCCTAGTAAATTCGGCAACCCAACTCCCATGCTCATCCCTCACTACCCCTCCACATCCGGCGTACTCTATACACCCAATAACCGAGCCATCAGTATTCAATTTTTTCCACCCCAAGTGCGGCTTTTCCTACTTGATTCTCTTGCTAGTTCTACAGACTGGGTTGCGAGGAGATGAGACACAAAACATAAACTCAACAGCTTGATTAGAAATCTCCCTATTCAGGTTCGGATTTGGGCTCTTCCTATTGAAAACAAAAGAATTTATGCTCTTCCAAATACACCATACAGCAAAGTTAAACATGATTCTCCAAGGAGGCTTCCCTTGGATAAGAATACATCTCACTTTCCCATTATTTTGCAGCCACTTATGCAGATTGCTCCTCTAAAAATCACCATTATTTCCCTTCACACCTAGCTGATACCATATTTGCTTTACCCTTGGACAATCCCTAAGGGCATGCAATATGGTTTTCTACTCTCTTAGGCAAACGGAACACCCTTCATCATCCCCAAATCCTCTTATAGCAAGGCAAGTTTTTACTCCTATGCTATTATGAACACATCTCCATAGGAAAGTCTTATTTTTAGGGAGCATATCTAATTTCCAAATCCAATTTGCATCTATAATTCCCACATCCTCCACATCATCCACCTCTCTAGCAAAAAAAAGGCACTTTTGAGATCAAAACAACCTCTAGCATTAACTCTCCATCCTAACCTATCCCTTCCTCCATCCCCTAAGGAAATAGGAATGGCTTGGATGATCGATTTAATTTCAGGGGTAAGCTCAAAGGGAATTCGATTCCAATTCCAACCTCCACTTACCAAAACATCTTTAATCTTCCATTGGCTTGCTTCACAGGTTAAAGGACCATGAATAAGGCTATGGATAGGACCTTTACAAGTCCAATTATCTAGCCAAAAGCTAAGAGTACTGCCCCTATGAACCACCCACATGTTGCCTTTGTCAAATGTTTCCCTACCCTTCTTGATGGCTCTCCAAATTTGAGAACAAGGCAACCCGCCTTCTTCTTTAGACTTAGTTACTTTCTGCCAGCCAACCCAATAAGTTTTCCTAGTAGTCTCTAAAGAACCCCACAAGAAATTTCTATTAACCCGGTCTATACCATCCAAGATTCTTCCTGGTAAGTAAGTGCCTTGCATGACATACGAAGGGATAGTTAACGAGGATGCTTGAATCAAAACAGCCCAGCCAGCCAGAGAGAGCATATTAGCTTTCCACCCGGCCAATTTTTGCTTGACTCTATCCAAGATAAAATTAAACTCTTGAGTGGTGGAACCCGGGTGCTTTATGGGAAACCCAAGGTATTTGCCAAGAGAGGGCGTGGAAGCAAAATCAAGAATATCACAAAGCGATTCTCTTGTATCTCTATCCACATTGGGAGAGAAATACACTCTAGATTTGGTAATGCTCACTGATTGCCCCGACATGCAACAAAAATCATCTAGAACATCTCTAATAACAGCACACTTCCTCCCATCTACCCTCCGAAATAACAACAAATCATCCGCAAAAAATAAATGCGAAAAGGATGGCCCACTTTGAGAAGCCTTTACAAGCTGCCATAATTTTGCCTCACATTTTTCTTGGATAAGTTGGCCAAGGAAGTCCATACACAAAATAAACAAGTATGGGGAGAGTGAGTCTCCTTGCCTAATCCCTCTCGATGGATAAATGGGGTCTAAGGCTTCTCCATTCACCAATATTAGGGTCAAAACTGTAGAAACGCAGCTCATAATAAGATCAATCAGATCAGCGGGCAAATTGGCTCTAATAAGCATGCCTCTTATAAAGCTCCACTCAAGCTTGTCATACACTTTCTCTAAATCCACTTTTATGGCCATATACCTTACTTTCCCCTTCTTTTTGCTAAGGGTATGAACAATTTCCTGCAGAATGATTGCATTGTCAATGCCTTTCCTTCCCGGAACAAAGGCAACTTGAAGAAAGGATATAATCTTCTCCAAAAAAGGTCTAAGTCTAGCAACAATAATCTTAGTAATCACTTTATAAACTATATTGCATAAACTAATAGGCCTATAGTTACCCAACGTCTCCGAACCTTGAATCTTAGGAATAAGGACAAAGTGGGTCCTATTCAAGAACTCTGGAACTTTCCTCTCAACAAAAACTTTCTTCACCAAATCAATCATAGAATTGCCAACAATCAACCAAAATCTGTGGGAAAACCGCGCATGCAAGCCATTCGGCCCAGGGGCCTTAAAAGCCTTTAGAGACCACAAGGCATTTTTAATCTCCTCCACCGAAGCAACCCCACTAATACTCACCCTTTCCTCATTTGACAATTTCCCTTGCCATATAGTGGTAAAAGGAATTGACCAAGAAGCACTAGAGAGAGAGGATGAATACACTTCATTGAAACCACTCCAAATGACATTTTTAATTGCATCTTCTTCATACAGCCACTCCCTTACTGGATTTTTAATAGCCAAAATCTGATTCCTTTTCCTCCTAACCAAAGTAGACACATGGTAGAAGGTAGTATTTCTGTCTCCTTGAATTATCCAATTAACTCTAGACTTTAAAGCCCAAATCTCTTCCTCTTGATTCAGCACATTATCAAGCTATTTAAGCAACTCACTCTCAAGATTTAGGAGGAATTTTGATGGTTTGATCGCTACAGCCCGTTGAATACCATTCAAACGAGCCATAATATTTTTTTTTCTAGCAAAGACATTTCCAAATTGCATTTTATTCCACTTCTCTGCCTCTTTAGTGAAAGAAGCTATAGCATCTGCAAGCATGGGGTAGTGTCTCCACGCTTGAGATACTATGTTAGGAAAGGTTGGGTCAGACAACCAACAAGTTTGAAACTTAAAAGGTTTCTTCCTATTAGCATTAATTCTCGACTGCATATCCAGCAGCACAGGGCAATGGTCAGGATGGCATCTAGTCAAGTGAACCACTTTTGCTTCAGGGAACATAAGGCACCAACTAGGATTAACAAAAAATCTGTCAATCCTCTCTTGAATGAGAGGTTGAACATTTCTTTTATTAGTCCACACGAAATGCGGACCAGCAAACCCAATGTCAATCATACTACATTTGTCCAAGCATTCCTTAAAACGTAAGGATCTACTGACACTAACAGCCCTACCCCCAAATTTATCGCCCTCCATAAGGGGTTCATTAAAATCACCAGCTAACACCCAAGACATATCATGCATCTCAGCAACTTTAATTAAATTTTCCCATAAGATATGTCTTTCCGCAATTCTAGGACTTGCATATATAGTAGTAAACAACCGGCTAAAGTCAGAATTTCGTACCTTTACCACGATATGAATTTCCTGTTCAGTGTTGGCTAACGCTGTAATCTCTACTCTGTCAGAATTCCACAGCAACCATAAACCACTCGCATAACCAATGGTCTCTGTGTGGATAGCACCATTAAAAGGAAGTCTATCTGTAATCTCCCTAGCCCTTTCACCTCCAATTCTAGTCTCCATCACTACCAAAATCGCTGGATTATGGCATTGAATCAACTCCCCAACATGTCTCTGAAAAGAGGGCTTCAAAGCGCCCCTACAATTCCATACTATAATATTCATAATGACTGAGTGCTTTAAGGAAGGACCATCAACAACAGGCAGGAGTACCTTCAACTCCACCCTCAAGCTCCATACGATCCAGATCACTATCTCTATCGGCTGCCTCTCCTCTGACAGCAACATCCGCCACACGGCTAGGCACTTCAATGGTGTTATTCGAGGCACCAAAACCCAATCCAGACTTCACATCCCTTCCTCCTTCAACAGTTTCACCATGGAAGCCCACCAAGGATTCCTCACTATCGCCCATGCCAGCTCTAGGAGAGATGAGCTGCCCTCCGTCGCACTCCTCTCCGTACGACAGAGGATGAGCTTCCAAATTGCCTTCGCTTTCTTGTTGACTCTGCCCATGATTTGAGATACGTGTGCCTTGATCGTTGCCAGACCCACCTCCAAATTGATAACCCACAAAATCTTCTGACCCGATTGATGACTGAAACTGAAACTAAAACTGAGTACTCGAAAATTTTCTGCCACATCCATTCTCTTCATCGATCAAACTTTTTCCTTGTGCATTTAGAGGCAATGAAGAACCAACTATACTCTCTCCCTTGTCGGGGCTAGCACGGATAGAGAGAGTAGCCCTATTTCGGGCAACACCCTTCTTGCCCTTAACTGAAGCTAAAGGATTAAAAGTGTTGGGCTTGAAAGCTGCCTCAGCTGGTCTACCTCTATCATTGGGCTTAAGTGATTTTTTCTCCTTCCCAGGCCTAGAAAGAATCTTCTCAACATGCAGCACACTTGGGCCTGCTTCATTGCCATCATTATCTGGCTTCAACCCCTCCCTAGCCAAGCGTTGGACTGCTTTAGCCACTTGAAGCCCATCAATAGCTCTCTGGGGTGAGAGCTTTCTCTTAATATCCCTACTTGGCCCAGTGTTTAAATTTTCTTATCCCAATGGCATGTAGGATTGTGTTTCATTCCTTGTTCGTGGTTGTCCATACACCAAATTCATTGTGGTCTCATCACCCCTTTGCTATTTTGTCCCTTGTTTCTTGCGCACTACCATAATCCACGGACCGTATGTACTCTCAGGTACATCCTCTTGTACACTACCATGCACGCTCAAGCTGGGACCCATATTTTGTTTGGCATTTACAAGTTCATGCAAGCTGCATGTTTGCACCTCAGTCACACCATCTGGTTGGTTAGCCTCCTTACACAGTGTTGGTGGCTGGCAGATGGCATACAGACATAAGTCCTTACGGTGTCTTATTCTTCCACACTTGAAGCATAACTTATGGATACCTTCATAGCACACCGGCTGCTCACGTTTCCCTATCAAAATGGCCGTAACAAGCAGCTTCTCGACATCGACCTGAATGCAAATCTGAGCAAATCTACCTCTAGACTCAGAGGCCGTGTGAGTGTCAACCCTCAACACATTTCCAATCGCTTTGCCTATTTGAAGTAAAGCCTCCACATGATAATACTCTATCGGGAGTTCATTCAACCTTATCCATACTGCCACTGACACCACATTTGTAGTCGCCGGAGAGAAATCTAATTCCCACGGTCTTATGGATAAAAAGTGGTCTCCAATAAACCAAGGTCCCTTTTTCAATATAGCTTCATAATCCTCTCTCAAAGAAAATCTTGTAAGGAAAAAACCATGGCTTAAATCCACACAATCTAATCTACCAGCCGGCCTCCACATAGATAGTAGTCTATTTTGTAGGAAACTTAACCCCACGGACCTACCATAGACCTTTACAATGAGTGCTTTATACCAAGGGCTACGAATCTTCTGCTTAAGCTCTTTAGAGAACTTCACTGCCACTAAACCTGCCCTTAGGCCTTCGACCTCTTCATCAGAATCAGCATCATCTTCCATTAAATTACCAAAGCTGAAGGCTTGTGTGAAAGTACCAGGGATTTCACCAACGAGTTTTTCTTTGAACGATGTGGTTCTGCTCCAACCATTGCCATCATTCCTCGAAGACGAAGCAGCTGAATCCAACCCTTCTTGGAACCTCGCATAACTAACGTCTTTAACTTTTTTCTTACTACGCAGAAGTTCCTCCTGTTCCTCCCTAGAGAGAGCACGAGGGCATTCCATTATATCCTTTTTGGATGTCCTCTTTATGTATGCTAACCGATTTTCCATCCATGTGTCGTGTTTTCGTTTCTTCTTCTAACGGGGATTCAACAAACTCGACTACCAGATCCGCAAGGACTTAACCCTTGACAAAAGTGTGAGGCATGTATTTGATGTCAAAAACCCCTAGGGCCGTGGCCCATTTGGCAATCTTCCCCGTGTAGTCAGCGCTTCAGAGCAGAGCTCTAAGCAGTAGCTGAGTCAAGACAATGACCGTGTGCGCCTAAAAGTAATGGGGGAGTTTACGTGTGGCGTGTTCCACTGCCAGAATAGCTTTCTCCAGTGGCAGATAATGGATCTCGGCTTCATGCAGTGACCTGCTCACATAATAAACTGGCTTTTATGTGCTACCATCAATTCATATTAGGACTAAGCTTATAGCATGAAGGGTCACAGCAATATTAGCGAATAAGACTTTGTTAACCTTAGGGCTGGACATGATAAAAGGCCAAGAGAGATAATCTTTAAGCTGCTGGAAGGCCAAGGCACACTCCTCGATCCACTCAAACCCCTTCCATTTATTCATCAGTAGAAAGAAGGGTCGGCACCTATCCGCTGACCGAGAGATAAACCGGTTCAGGGTAGCAGTCATTCCGGTCAGTTTCTAGACTTCCTTAGGATTCTGAGGTGGTTGTAAACTATTGATTGCTTTAATCTAGTCGGAGTTAACTTCAATTCCCCTATGGGTTACCATGTAGCCTAGGAATTTGCCTAATCCCACACCAAAGGAACACTTGGAAGTGTTGAGGCACAACTTGTGTTTCCTAAGAACTTCAAAAATGCTCCCGAGGTCTCTCAAGTGCTCGAACACTACCATGCTTTTTACCACCATGTCGTCTATATAGACCTTAATGCTCTTGCCTAACTGTGATTCAAACATCTTAGTCATCATCCTTTGATAGGTGGCCCTCGCATTCTTCAAACCGAATGACATCACTTTATAGTGGTAGTTTCTGGTGGGAGTGACAAAAGCAGTACTTTCCTGATCTTCCAAGGCGAGCGGTATTTAATGGTATCCTTGAAAGGCATCTAGGAAGCTCATCTAAGGATGGCCTACGGTTGCATCCACCAGCTGGTCTATTTTGGGCATAGGGACGGGATCCTTTGGGTAAGCCTTGTTTAGATCTGTGAAGTCCACACCACTTGCCACTTCCCACTCTTCTTCTTTACCACCACAATATTGGCCAACCACTCAAGGTAGAACACCTCCTTGATAACCTCTACCTGCTTGAGCTTCTTTATCTCATTTCTGACAGCATCAGAGTGGTCCTTGGATGAGTGCCAATGAGATTGCTTCTTGGGAGTGACAGTGGGATTAATGTTTAGATGATGACAAATGAAGCTCAAGTCCACCCCTGGGGCCTCGTAAGCATTCCAAGCGAACACGTCAACATTTCTTCTAAGAAACTCTAACAGCTCTTCCTTCTCTAGAGTGGGCAGCTGAGCCCTAATCTGAAAGAACTTCTCTGGGTCGTCACCAATAACAACTTTTACCAAATCCTCACATTTCGCCTCCTCGGTTGACCCATCGATAGGCAACGTCAAAGCTTTTAATTGCTATAAGCCTTCTTCAGTATGGGCCAAGGACTCAGCCTCGGGCCGATGCTGGATAGCAGCCACCAAGCATTGTCTAGCCGCAGATTAACTCCTAACAATCTCTTCAATTTGATCCCCCGACTGGTATTTCACCTTCTAATGCAGGGTAGAGGAGACAGCCCCTAGAGCATAAAGCCAGGGCCTACCTGCAATGGCGGTGTAAGGAGAATATGTGTCCACCACGATGAAGTCCATTTCCATTACTTCTAAGCCAGTCTGTATAGGTAGCCTGATCTAACCCTTCGGAATAACAATCTTCCTATCAAAAATTACTAGAGGAGAAATGTAGGTCGTTGGTCCTTAGGTCTCAGGTTTAGCCCCTTGTACAAATCAGGGTACATAATCTCGGCACTACTGGCCTGATCCACCATTACTCTCTTCACGTCATAGCCCCTAATCCTGAGCGTGACCACCAGAACATCATCGTGGGGTTGTATGGTTCCAACCTTATCTTCCTCTACAAAGCTCAACGCTGGTCGGGCGTTTACTTTAGCCCTCTTTGGCTTAGAATTTGAGTTCTCGGCAGGTAGCCAAGCAACAATCATTATCCTGGAAAGGCAGGACCCGGTCCTCCCTAGAGAGGCGAAGATAACATTTATAGTGCCCAAAGGAGGTCTCGTAGGAGCATTTCTCCATGGTTCTTGGCCAGTCTGGTTCCCCTAGCCACTAGAATGGTGTAAAAGGTTCTTTAATTTCCCTTCTCGAACCAGCTAGTCTAAGTGGTCCCACAAGTTCCTACAGTCTTCGGTGGTGTGCTCAGGCTCTTGGTGGTACAGCAGTAAAGGTTTTGATTGCGCCTTACGGGGTTTCCTACCATTTTATTTGGCCATTTAAAGAATGGCTCATGCTTAATCTTCTCTAAAACCTGTTGTACCGGTTCTCGAAACACAGCATTAACCACCTAAGTACTAGCAGATACTGACTGCCCAGCAAAATCTCTTTGTGACTGATTGTTACTGTATTGGTCCGACTTGAAATCCCTTCACTCCTGAGGGATAACCTTCTCCTTTCCTTTCCCTTGCAGCTAGTCTTCCTCAACCCTTTTATACTTGTCAATCTGATACATGAGTTGGCGTATACTGGTAACTGGTTTCCCAATCAATGATTTCCTAAGGCCATGTTCAGCAAGCAGTTCGAGCTTGAAAGTGTTGACGGCGACATCATCAAAGTCACTGGCTATCTCATTGAACATCTCCCAATATCTGTCCGAATATGTTTTCAGAGTTTCTCCTTCCCTCATGGATAGAGATAGTAGAGGGGCTAGAGGCCGAGGGACCCTGTTGCATGTTATAAAGCGAGCTCCAAATGCTTGAGTGAGCTCCTTGAAGGAATTAATGGAACCTGCCCTCAAGCCGTCAAACTACCTTATCGTCACAGGTCCCAAGCTGGAAAGGAAAACTTTGCACATCAGGGTCTCGTTTTTGGCATGCACTGCCATCCCCTAGTTGAAGTGGCTCACATGCTCCACAGGGTCTATTTGACCATTGTAGATGGTGAACGTTGGCTGGTGGAAACGCTGAGGAAGCGTCGCCGCTTCAATCTTGCATATGAAGGGCGACTTGAAAATCTGGTTCAACGCCCTGCTCATAGCGACATTTCCTAGACCTTTGCGACGTGGACTCTTACGCCTATGTTTGTGGTGCCACTCCTCATCGTAGGAGAAAGACTCACTAGGTGGGGTCCTCGATCTTCGCCTATAACTGGCATCCTCTCTATCATCAGAGGAAGCGTCGAAGCTGGAGGGGGTTTGTTTTTGTTGTGCATGGCGCAGCTTTCTCTTTAGCTGGTCAACTTCTAGTTGCAGGGCTCTAGTACCTTCCTCATGGGAGAGATCGCTCTTACCCCATGAGCGACTCTTAGCAGATTGGACAGTGTCCATGCTTCCCTCCCATTCCCTTTTACGTTCGAGGTTGATAAAAGGATTTTCACATTGGGATCCTATGGATTCTGCCTGTTGTGGACCTGAACCTACCATAGTTAGCTATTGCTCTCACTATTAAACAAGTTCTTCCCACAGATGGCGCCAATTGTAAGGACCCAATTTGAACTCCTGGCTCAAAAGGAGTATGGGCTTAAACCCAAATAGCCCAAAACAATAAATTTGTAGAGAGCGGATTGAAGAACTGGGCTTTAGTGAATTAAGCAACGAGCTAATAGATTTTAGTAATGAAGAAAAAAAGATGATAGACGTTTACTAAAGAAAAAATGTCCTCGGCCAAATTCGAAGAGACTGATTCTAATATATTGCTTCCAAGATTTGATTACAAGTTTGGTTCTAGACTGCTACAATGTTTCTTTCTTGATTTTCTAATCCCTTTCTCATGGAAAGTCTCTTACATTATATAGATCCCATTGGACCATCTTGACCCTACACTTGTTGATCATTTGAGCCCTTACTCAAGTGCCCGTCCCGTCAGACACCCTCTCTGGCATACTGTGAGTTGCGGTAGCCAAGGCAGTACTGTTCAGTGGTCTTCTCCACATAAATGCGGCAAAAAAAGTAGTTGCAGTACATTTAATGTGGTGGTAGCAGCTTTTCTCCAGATATTTTTGGGTTTTCATCCTTCTCGCTTGCTCATGAGGTGCATCCCTATCAATAGAGTTTCTATGAATGTCATGTCCATCGCTGGAATACATATCTAAGCTGTACTTGTCATAGCCGAGGAGAAATTCCTCCTTGGACGGCCCTCCACTCCTCTCTTATCTATGAGACTCTAAACTAAAATTCCTCATAACTGTTTATCCCTCCTCGGACATGCCCACATCCAAAGATAAGGCCCAAGACCTAAAATATGATTTTGGGCCCTTATCCTTACAAGAACTATGAATAGTACTAAAAAGTGTAGTAGGACCTATGAATAATATCAAAAATAAGTTAAATAGTAAAATAAGCTGGCAAAAATAATTTTTACCAAACGGACATTATTTTCGAGAATTATCACAAAACATTGTTATTTTAACGGTGTATAGCAAAGTCAAGAATGTCGGATTCATAAGGCAAAAACATTGTTATGTTAGCGTCCCCAAAATGTAATTCAACGTCATGCTTTTTTTCTTCTTTTTTTGGAGAAAAATCAACGTCATGCTTTCAAACCATGTAAATATGATATATATATCAGAGTTTAGATGAAACTGAAGCCACCAAGATCAGTAGCAAGAGCAGAGATGCTGAGTGTATAACAGAGCATAAACGACAGATCAAAGAAAATGAAGAAAGTGTTGAAACGACTTGTAGCTTAGCATGTTTTAAACCTCCTTAAGTGTTAACACGTGAACTAATCAGTTAGTCCTGTAGCTTGCACGTGTAATAAGTTGTTATTTCTGTTAGTTAGTTATCCTTGCGTTCACACCTGTACAAATGAGTATATATGTGTAGTCTGTGTAGTCATTGATGCATATATGAAAATACAGATTTCTTTTCTTGATTCTGTGATATGGTATCAGAGCGAATTCCCAAATTCCTGTAGGGGTTTCGTTTTCGTTTCAATTTTTTTTTCTCTTCAATTTTCCTGAGAAAATCTTTCTTTGTTCTTGAGAAAACTTCAATCTTTGGAAATTCTTTCTTCAATTGTCATCTATGGCTTCCGCTACAAATGCAAATGGTTCTACAGATGCTTCCACGTCTGAGAATCCATCTCCTTCATCACAAGATTCCCCAATGGATAACCCTTTGTTCTTGCATCATGCCGAGAATCCAAGCTTAGTTCTTGTCACACAGCCATTGATAGGTGGAGAGAATTATGCAGCTTGGGCTCGTGCAGTGAGAAAAGCTTT